>NC_083095.1:7228431-7366655 GCF_949774975.1 Lagenorhynchus albirostris
AATATTTAGAATAATTTACATCTCATTTTGTAAGACTCCTGCCTCTGACTCTACAATCCTTCCCTTCAGTAAAAGATGATCTTGGTTGCTATCTGCTCCCTCTGCATAAGTACACTCAGTCCTCTTGCTGCTGCTGACCAGAGCATCGAGATACCCCAAACATTCCTCCTGCCAACCAACCACATGCCCAGGCTCCTCTGGAACGATGTTGCTCCCAGAACACCTTGGTCCTAGCACCACATTGACCTGTGGCTTTGAAAAATATCAGCTGTCGTCCCCCCTAACTGGCCCTGACAGACACAGTGTGGGACTTGTCACTACGTGTGATGCCGGTAAAGAAATTAATAAAACGGGATTAACGGAGAGAACTAGAGGGAAAGCCACAGTGGTCTTGGGGGAAAGACGTCAGCCTGCATGTTGTTTAAACTAGCAATGCCCCACAGCGTCATGCACTCCACAAAATAAACAGTTACAAATAATAACTTCGTAATCCCAAAAGGCTTGATTTGAAACTTCACAAGAGTTCAGAAGTTCATCTTTTTCTTGTTTTTAATTGAAGTGTAGTTGATTTACACTGTTGTGTTAGTTTCAGGTATACAGCAAAATGATTCAGTTATACATATACATATATATATATATATATATATATATATATAATTTTCCAATTATTTTTCCTTATAGGTTATAACAGAATATTGAGTAGAGTTCCCTGTGCTGGTCCTTGTTGGTTATCTATTTATATATAGTAAGTAGTGTGTGTATGTTAATCTCAAACTCCTAATTTATCCTTCTCCCACAACTTTCCCCTTTGGTAACCCTAAGTTTGTTTTCTATGTCCATGAGTCTATTTCTCGTTTGTAAATAAGTTCATTTGCATCATATTTTTTAGATTCCACATACAAGCAGTATTATATAATATTTGTCTTTCTCTATCTAATTTACTTCATTTAGTATGATAATCTCTAGGTCTATCCATGTTGCTGAAAATGGCATTATTTCATTTGTTTTTATGGCTGAGTAATATTCCATTGTCTCTCTCTCTCTCTCTCTCTCTCTCTCTCTATATATATATATATATCTATATATATATATATATATATCTATATATATATATATATATATATATATATATATATATACACACACACACACACACACATCACATCTCCTTTATCCATTCATCTGTCAATGGACATTTAGGTTGCTTCCAAGTCTTGGCTATTGTAAATAATACCACTATGAACATTGGGGTGCATCTATCTGTTTGAGTTAGAGTTTTCATCTTTTCCAGATATATGCCCAGGCATGAAATTGCTGGATCTTATGGAAGCTCTATTTTTAGTTTTTTAAAGAACCTCCATATTGTTCTCCATAGTGGCTGTACCAGTTTAATTGCCACCAATAGTGCAGGAGTTCATCTTGAAGGAAAGAAAAAGGGGGGCTAAATGAACACCTGGGAAGCACATAGTGTGCAAAAACTTCTAAGCTCTATTTCTGTCACCTTTCATGAGGCTTTTCTGCCCTCATAAACTTTAGGTGAAAGGGTGATTCGACCCAACTCTATTTAAAGACAATTTAGTCTTTTTAAATCATAGTCTGCAAAATGGGCAGATTGTGGACCTAACAATTCCACTCCTAGGACTACAACCAAGGGAAATATTTAGATGAGCTCAGTATGTGGAAGAGTGCTCACTGCAGCAGTATTTATTCTACATAACATTTTGAAGTATCTGGAATTCCCGACAAATGAGAACTGTGTGAAATGATATATTGCATACATATAATGGAAGAGTTGATAGCCATTAAATATCATGTCTTACAGGACTATTGAGTGAACAAAGAAAATGCCCAAAAAACAGACTATAATATGACATCTACTATGTAATTCCAATTCTAAAATAAAAAAGGTTATATTCCTGTCAGTAGCTGGAGCTGCACCAAAATGTAATAGTGATTATTTCTGGTGGAGCTCAAACATATTTTGTTTTGTAGTTTACATTTCTATATTTGTTTTCCCCATGAGTATATTTTTTCTCTTAAATGTCAGAGAGAAAAGAAATAATAAATATTGTCTAAAGCAAACGAAAATGTAAAAGGTATACACAAACTTGGAAATAATATTAACATCTTTAATCTAAAAAGAGGTGTTATAAATTAAGAGAAAGGCCTTCCAATATATAACCAGGCAAAGAGAATAAACAGAAAATACACTCACACAAAAATCTACAAACAAAAAGATGTCTAAGAAACTAATAAACATGTATCTCCACTAATATTTATCACCACTAATAATCCAAGAGGCAAATTGAACAAAAAAAGAAAAAAATCAGGTACTATTTTTCAACAATTAATTGTCAATATTTGAATGGTATCAATCAGGGTTGCTGAAGACAGATGATTCAGTTTCTCACGCCGAGGGGGTTAGCATCTTTTATAAAGAGCAATCCGTAATCATCATGAAGCATGACATCACCAATATCCAATTTTGTCCGAATAATTTTACCTCCAGGAATGTTTCCAGAGGAAATGGAGAAGGACGCTTACTTCAACTTTATTTAAAGTAGTATTTTCTTTATGAATATGGGAACAATAGAGCTGATGAACAGAGGGAAAATGGAGAAATAAATTGTGATAGAGAGATTCAGACATAGGAGAAATGAGTATGTAGGTATCAAATAATGTTTCCAAGAATTATTTGAGGTTATAGAAACATGCTTTTATTATCAAATGAGAGGAGCATGATACCAAATGCTCTCTAATAGGTTCTAATTTAGTAAACTCTCAGTGCATATGTATTAAAGAACCAGAGAGGGGCTTCAGTGGGCAACACTGGCTGCTGATATTAAGAGCAGCTTTATTTTGTATCTTCTAGATGGAAAATAAGCCAAAAGAAGCAAATGGGTGTTAAAAGAGATGAACAAAAAAGTGAAGAGGGAGGAGGAGGAGGGAGAGGAACAGAAGAGTAGGAGGGGGAGGGGCAGAGGAGGGGAGGAGGAGGGGAGAAAGAGGACGAGAAAAGTAGGAGGGGAAAGGGGAGATGGGGGAGGAGAAGGAGGGGGAAGGGAAGGAGGGGGAGGGGAGGAGGAGGGGGGAGGGGAAGAAGGGGAGGGGGAGGGGCAGAGGAGGGGAGGGGGAGGGGCAGAGGAAGGGAAGGGGAGGGGAGAAGGAGGACGAGAAAAGTAGGAGGGGATGGGGAGATGGGGGAGAAGAAGGAGGGAGAAAGGAAGGAGAGGGAGGGGAAGAAGGGGAAGGGGAGGGGCAGAGGAGGGAAGGAGGAGGGGCAGAGGAGGGGAGGGGAGGGGAGAAAGAGGACAAGGGGATGGGAGATGGGGGAGGAGGAGGAGGGAGAAGGGAAGGAGGGGGAGGGGAGGAGGAGGGGAGGAAGGCGAGGGGAGAAGGGAAAACGAAGCTCATTTTCTGCCTAGTCCCCACTTAAGAAAATTCTTCATGCCTTTATTTGAAGAAAATATATAAAGTATTTAATTACATACAGTACTTGCCCTAAAGTTCATAGTTCATCTCTTTTCACTTACCTTTAAGCAGCAGTGGACTCATTTTGTTTCACTTGTAAATATATCAGGTCAGTACTTGAAAATTCTAAAGAAAGTGCAGTAAAGATCTAGGCTAGTTATCTCCTCCTCAGCATCATCTGTGTCAAACATTCCCACTGAAAGTGACAGCTGAACAGATTTCCCTTGTCTCCTTCTCACTGGACTTCCTCCTTCCTGCCTAAAATGTGAAACAGGTGGACTTGACATTAGAGTCACTTTGGTTTTTAGATGGGATTCTGAGCTCTTCTCAACCCTGGCTGAGCATTGGGTTACCTGGGGAGTTCTTAAGATCTGCTGATGCCAAGTTCCACCCGGACCCATTAAACCAGCCCCTCTTGCCCCGGGGCCCAGTAAGTCATCAAAGCCGCCAGGGGATTCTAACATGCAGGCAAGGTTAAGAGCTGCTGTGTTCTCATGGGCACACGTTTTCTTTCAGAAGAGTATTTCTATTGCAAGAAAAGGGACCTACAACAAACCCAGCCCCATCGCCTACATTTGCACATCGAGGACCCATTGTCCTATGTGATCTCAGAGATCACCCTAGAGGCACAGAACTGTGATATCGTTTACAGTTCAGGGCGTCAACTCAGAGAGGTTAGGACTTCCTGAACTCAAGTAGCACGTGGTGTGAAAAGCAAAGTAAAAATAACAAAACACCCTGGATTGCCTCTTGTCTCAGCTGTGGGATCTTAGACAAATCCTTTCTGCATGGTGTTCAGTGAGTTGATGTCCCTCATTTATATCCCGGCAGTTCTCAGCCAGGGACATCGGGTAATGTCTGAAGACCTGATTGGTTGTCACAGCTGGGGGTGGGGATGCTACTGGAATCCAGGGGATGGAGGCAAAGGATGCAGCTAAACATCCTGCAATGCTCAGGGCAGCCCCACAATAAAGAATTCTCGGAGCCCCAATGTCAATAGAGCCAAGGGTGAGAAACTCTGCTTTAGCTATGAGTTGTGAAAAGTATTTGAAAGACTGTTCCCCGATGTGTTCAGACGAGAACCCAGCCTTTGGCAAAGACTTGAGAAGTGCAATGGTTTTGGTCCCCTTTCCATCCATGCTCAGGGCACCTGGCCCTCTAAGGAGAAGGAGGACCCCCTGGATGTGGGCAGGAAGGCCACATGGAGACAGTTAGCTCCTGCACTGATGGCAGTAAAGTCCCTCTCAGAAGCCAGCCTGGAGAGACCAGTCCTCAGCGGCCTTTCTGTTTTATCTGCCACTGTCACCTAGGGCTCAGACATAGAGAGGGCAACCGCCCCAAGCTGGCTGACTGTGAAGGGCAGAGCTGCAGCCCAGCTGCCAGGGCCTTGCAGGCACCGTGAGAACCTGGGTTCCCGCAGACGAGGAAGCCGTGGGCCCCGGAGGCAGCTGCCCTTATCACTTCCTCTCATCGTGGGTCTGTTGGGTTGTTCACCTCCAAAGTAGGCCAGACTACTGTGAGTCTTGTTAGGGGAGAGCCCCAGAAACCAGTGGGACAGGAAGAAGCAGCTCTCTGCTGGTCCCTGAGAGCTGGGAGCGTGAGAGCCCCAGGGCTGCCCCACAGACCTCCAAAGAAAGGAGCCCCATCATGTGCAAAGTTTCCAGGGGACTGGAAGCTGAGGCTTCACAAAAGGGGCAACACAGAGGGGGCTGTCGATGAAAAGGACCCCACTCGGAATGGATATGGTGAAGCTGCTGCTGCAGCTCCTGGACCCTACTGAGTCTTTTACGGAGACTTTTGATGGAGAGAGAAATGAAGGAAGGTTCTGAAACCACCCAGGCTCTTGCTGAATCCTGCTTCAGCTGAGAAGCCTCCCATTAAAAAAAGGATCTGTTTCACCACTGTGATGATGGGACCAGTGATAGCACTCCCCTCTCAAGATTTCCAGGAGAATTCTAAGAGACAAAACAAAAGAGAGCCTTCCTGTCCTCTGCTCCTTCTACTACGACGTCTCCTCTGGCAGAGCAATGGTCCTCTAACCCCGTCTCAGGAAGCTCTGGGGACTTAGGAGCAAGTTCCCAAATGATGACTCTGTAGTCTCTTCCCGCCAAAATATAATTGCCCGCGGAGACTCTTAGACTTAAAACCAAGTATCTCTGCCCTCCTGCAGGGACAGAAAATAGAACATCCTCCCCGAACCCCAAGATCCTCTGGGATCCTTTCATGGCCCTTGCATGCATGACCCTTGATGCCTGGCCTGCTGCCGAGTTGCTGGGGGTATGTGTTGGTCTGAGACCTCCCCTCCCTTTGTATCAGTTTCCCCAGCTCAGCCCAAATTCCTTGAGGCAAGAGATAAGCATGGTCTCCCTGTGCATCCCTCTCCCTAGGATCATGCCTGATTTGTAGTTCAATTAACATCCCTTTAAAAAACTAGAGTTAACCTCTGACATCGCATAGAAACAATCACCGCCCCCCCCCCAGGTCAGCCCCCTGAGCTCCCAAGAAAGCCTAAACTGTCAAACCTCCTTTTGTGAGTCTGGGAAAAAAGAGGCACCCCACTGCTTCCCTGCGTACTTCTCAGCACTTGAGAACGTGCCTATGTGCCTATGGATATGCCTGAGAGAAAGCAGGGTTAGATGCAACATTGACAGCTTATTGTGCAAATCCAGGTGGTAAATTGAGGACTCAGGAAAGTTCACCCTCCCCTGCACGTGGGAGGAACCTCCCAGCTGCACAACTGCTCCTGTTGGTTGCTCAATTGATGATGCGTCCCTGCCTCATTTTCACGCAGCCCTAATCTGAGTTGTAGATCATTGCAGAATGTTTATTACGAATATTTTAAAAATCCAGTTTGCAAAGCAACAGAGCTGCCCTAATATGTAGATGGTCAAGCTTTTCTTTTCCTGTTTTTTTTTTTTTTTTCTATATGAGAAACAGGAGAGGGTAGTACACTTAGGGTTGAGTTTTGCCTAGTTCTGTAACTTACTAGGCTTGTGATTTTCAGGAAGGACCAGAAAGTGACATCTTCTATTCAGGTTCTAACTCCAGTTCTTCCTGGCTTATTGCAGGCAGCAAATGGTAACAGCTTCCACTATTGAGTTTTTCCAAGGGACCTAAATAAAATACAGAAAAATAAAGAGTCTAATACGTACCACATATACACACATGCATGAGACATTCACCCCTGTATGTGTTCATGCAAATGTCGATGATGAAAATAGTACATACGGTGGTGACCAAGAGCCTGGTCTGCCTTCAGCCTCCCTGGGTTCAAATCTCAGCTCCACCATGGACCAGCCCTAAGACTGGGTACGTATATCCCTTCTGTGCAAAATGGGAGTGGCGGTGTTAATTCCTGCTCAGGTGATGCTGCTAGGGGCTAAGGGCACAGGCTCCTGAGGCAGATTGCTGAGATCTCAGCGTTGCAAACAGTGACCTTGGCAAAATGCCGACCTTCTCTTGGGCTTAGTTTCCAAGTCTGTGTTACAAGGGTAACAATTGTGAATAACTCCTGGGATTGTTTTGAGAGTTAGATGAGTTCATGCATACACTGCTCTTGGAGCAGCACCCAGTGCACTTGCACATGTTCGTGTACACACACACACACACACACACACACACACACACACACAGTCTAAGGTCAGCAAGATGGATTCATGGGTAACACTTACAAAGCCTTTAGAACAGTGATATCACAGGGCAGGTCCTGGAAGTGCCACCTGCTGTCCTTCCTGCAGTGCCGATTTTGTCATTGTTACTCCCGTCTTACACGCACTTTGAGGCTCCCGTGAATCATTGGCAAACGACTGCGAGTGTTGCAAACAGCCCACACAGAATAGTTCAAATGGCTCACACTGTCCACAGCGGATCAGGGACGCAAAACAACACCAGACTTAGTGGCAGTTGTTCTTAAGCGTCCTGGCCACTGGCTCTGCCGCATGAGCCAGATTTAAACTTGGACTAAAATGGATCTTTATACAACCTTTTATTAGCTTTCCACAGCTCTAAGGAGAAAGTGAAAAATATTTAACATGACCTATGAGGCCCTGGGTGATCCGTCCCCTGCCCAACTCTCTGGCTTCAGATCCCAGAATGGTCTCTCTCATCCTCAGCTCCAATCATATTTAATTTCAGCTTTTAAAGTAAGTCTAGGATCCCTCTTGCTTTGGGTCTTTGCTCACCCCAGTCCCTCTTTCTGGAGTAAATGAATGACATATGTGTTCAAGGCTCCTTTTCTTCTCCATGATTCTCTCTCATTAATTTGATACTTTTCTCTATAAAAGGAACATCTAAGGGGGTGGAGGAGAAGCAGTTGATGTGTTGGTAGGGTGGGCTTCTGGGGTTCCAAATCTCCTCAAAGTAGAAAGAAAAGCAAAAGGCACCAAAACGCCAGTATGTTCAGGGATCAGTCTCAATGTTAAACTTTCCACTTTGAATATACAATCACTGCTGGCAAATTGCTACCAAAGGAATCTATTGTGAGAATTACATGACATCAGCAAACCCGTAGAAAACATTGAGACTGTCTTTGTTAGGACGTGCTCCCGGCCATCCCTGAGTTTTGGGCTGGGACAAGCTTAGGTAGCTATACATATCACCTTTATCCCTCCCGGCGACACTAGGACTATTGTTAGCCCGGTTTCATAGTTGCGGAAACTGAGGTCCAGAGCAGTTAAGTAGCATGAGTGAAAATGACAAAGCAATACTGGAAGAGTTGGGGCTCAAAACTAGATCTGATTTCCTTATTCAGTTGTTGACTGATTTGACAAGTGTTTATTGAACAACTACCATGTGCCATGCCCTGCTGGAGACCATGGGATTTCAACGGTGTCCTGTAGACATACAGAACCTGCTCTGATGGAGCTCCCAGTTTAATTGGAGAGTCAGATAAGTGTGCAAAAAAGTGTACAAATGTGAAACAGTACAGAAGAGAGACCAATGACCCAGCCTGGCAAATCACTGTAAATGCCTTAGGCTAAGTGTATCATCTAGATTTGCTGTATAATAAACCAACTCAGAACTTTTTGACTTGAGATAACAGCCACTTAGCCTGCATGTCTTTAGGTTCACAGATTGGGCTGGCAAAGCCAGCACTTCTTCTGGGCCGGGCAGGGATTGCTTGCTCATGATTCTGGGGACACGGGTGTGCTGACCCAACATGGCTGGTGTATGTTGACCTTGTCTGGGGTGACTGGGACCTCCCTGACTTCCATCTCCTCCCCTCCAGCAGGATACTCCAAGCCTGTTTTCATGTCAAGCACAAAGTTCCAAGGGGCCAAGCCCGAATGCCAAGCACTTAATAGGTCTTCAATTTAGGTCTTTGTCTGCAACATATGTGTTACTATTTCATTCACCAAAGCCAGACACATGGCCCTGCCAGAGACAGTGTGGGAGGGTTCCAAAGAGCCTGAACACAGGATGGGCTTTGACAAATTGCGTCCATTACCCCAATCCATCAATGATACTATTACACGGAGACAGGAAGGTTGAGAAGGTTCTACCAGGCAGAGAGGAAAAAGTGTAGAACAGCATGGTAACTTGGGAGGTGCCCTGAGCAATGACACCTATCATGAAATGCAAAAAAGGTTTAGCTTTGCATGAGCCCTGTTTTCTCCCATTGTCTCCCCAGGTCCATACAGAAGCCACCAGGCTCCCCAAAGGAAGGGGATGACTCACCCAGGTCTGAGCCAAGCACGGTTTGAGCAGTGCTCTGACAAACTCAACAGTTGCCGATCAGTGGGGACCCAGAGAGTATCAGTGCCACCCCTGCAATCCAGCCTCCCTCCAGCAGGGGCCAAACTGCACAGTGGTTTGAGTCTGAAGCCAAATGACACTCAGTGTGACAGCCATGGGTTAGGTTTCCTATATATTACAAATCAAAATTAAAGATAGACGGAGTGAGGGTGGTGCTTGAGGAGAGGGGTGTTGGGGGAAAAGCAATCTGAGGTTTTCTCTTTAACTTGGCAAATGTGAAGTTAAAATGTTTCTTTTAAGTCAAAACGACCCTGTCATTCTACCCCCTGCCCCGCGAGCCTGGTTCTGATTATTAGCTGAAGTTCAGTGCACGTCAAAGGCGTTTCTGGCTCTGCAGCCAGTGAACACTGACCTCTTTCTTCAGGGAGGAAAAGTGGGGTCTGATGGCTGAATGAGCTTCCCGGTTTGCGGGCATGGGGTCAAGGTCACATCAAAAAGTTTTCTTTCTCCAGGGCCAGAGCCCCATGGCTCTCATTCCATGTGAGATTCCCCAGTCAAGGAAAACCACAGGAGCGTTCATTCCCAGGGGCCTGGAGCAAGATCTGGGGTCTTGAGCTGCAGCTCAAAATGTAAACGTGACAGTCTTTGTCAGAAACTGCCTTTCAGCTGCAAGGGAGGTGATAGCTGAACGGCTTGGGAGAAGCAGCATGCCACCGATGTGTGGCTGTGATGAATGTTCCGGACCTGGGATTAAACTCCTCCTGGACCCCTGGCTTACTGTGTGACTCCAGGTCTCTTGCTTCACCTCTCTGAGACTCATAGACTAGAGAGCTGTGCTGTGAGTATCAATGGATACTAGAGTAACAGAGATACCACCGTGGATGGGAACAGCATCAGGAATAACCCCGCACAGGCATTGCCTCCATCTCAACTGCCTGGGATCTGACACCCTGTGAGTCCAGGTTCAGGATCTGCCTGGCCCCCAAGCTGAGCAGAGGGCTGACATGATGGATGGCATGTCCCAGGAACAGCACTTGCCTTCACACAGCCCAACATGGGCAGAGCCTCAGCTGGACGCCGTCCTTCTTCCAGAAGTCCCCAGTGGATTAGTGTCCTGCAGCTGCTCTAACAAATTACCCAAAACTTAGTGGCTTAAAACAACACAGATGGATTCCCTTATAATTCTGGAGGTCAGAGGTCTAAAATGAAGGTGTCAGCAGGCTGGTGTTCCTTATGGGGCGTTTAGGGGAGAATCCACTGTTTTGGCCTTTTCTGGCTTCCAGTGGTGACCTGTACTCAATGGTTAGTGGCCCCTTTCATCCACCTTCAACCTTGGCTTCCGTCATCACATCCCCTTCTCCCTCTTTTGACTTTCTTGCCTCTCTCTCTCTTATAAAGATCCTCAAGATTACATTTAATCCCCCCAGCATCATCTCCCCATCTCAAGATCCTTCTCTTAATCACATCCGCAAAATCCCTTTCACCACGTAAGGGAACATTCACAGGTTCTGGGAATTAGGATGGGGCCATCTTTGGGGGACCATTCGTCAGCCTACCTCACCTAGCAACCTCTGGCAGCCCACACGCCATCCTTCGGTGGGTCCTTTTGGAATTTGTAGGACCTTCCCCTGGTCGTGGTCCTGAGGACATGTGGGAGTCAAGATGGCCTGTCCTTCAGAGTCACAGTCACCAAAGGACAGGAGAAGAGCTGGCCTTAGTGATGAACCGGCAGGGGCATGCAGCTGGCCATTTCTAAGGGAGGGATACAGCCTGTGGCAGGGCTGACCAGGCAAAGCCAAGGCAGCAGGGAGCAGTAGCGTCTACAGCAGGAGCCCTGCAAGAAAGCCAGTGGCTGTGAAAGCTCTCTGCTTACTCACGAATTAAGTGGAAAAGAAAGAGGATTCAGGAGGAAGAGAGAAACCTTGGACAGAAGGAAAATAGGCTGTGTGTCATCCCCTTACCAGTGAGGATAACATCTCTTGTAGTCACCACTTTTGCCTCCCTAGCACCTAGAAAGGACAGATTTACATCAGGGCACCCTGTTAACTTTGAAAAATCAGATAAACAATGAGTTTTTAAAGTATAAGTATGTCCCATGCCATAGTAGGAGCATACTCATGCTAAAATATTTTGTTGAATATCTGAAATTCAAAATTAACTGGGCCGGGCTTCCCTGGTGGCGCAGTGGTTGAGAGTCCGCCTGCCGATGCAGGGGACATGGGTTCGTGCCCCGGTCTGGGAAGATCCCACATGTCGCGGAGCGGCTGGGCTTGTGAGCCATGGCCGCTGAGCCTGTGCGTCCAGAGCCTGTGCTCCGCAATGGGAGAGGCCACAACAGTGAGATGCCCGCGTACCGCAAAAAATAAAATAAAATAAAAAATAAAAAAATAACTGGGCATCTGTATTCTATCTGGCAACCCTAACCTAGCACAAACTTGGCATGGTCATCACTGTTGAAGAAGAAAAGGAAAAACAGCATCATCACTATTATGAGTGAGACCCTGGGCTAAGGGCTTAGCACAGGTTTTCAATTTAATTCTCAAAATGATCCTCCTAGGTAATCATGACTATACTTAATTTATAGATCCAGCAACTTAATCCTAGAGAGATGCTGTTCTGAGAGATCTAATCATTGCCCGACTTATATCTATGGAGGTTCTGCACTCTTGAGAAGAGAGGTATGAGCTCTTGGAGAGAATCTCTATGTCAATATTGGCAATGGGACTTTTTGCATGGCCATGATGGAGCCCACCTGAGTCTTCCCACCTGCCAGACCCTCTTAGCTCTTGCTCCCTTCCTGCTCCTAGAAAAATAAGAGCTTCCCTTGGTCTGTGCAGCCTGCTCCCAGGCCTTCCCAGAAGCCCCACAGCACAAAAAACCAGGGCCACCACGTGGAGAAAGCCTTTATTTGGAGCCCAGATCCAAGCTCATCCAACTGCTGGCTTTGGCTTTGGAAGTTTGTTCCAGGTCAGGCCTGAGCCACCCCTGAACGACTTTGTCCAGACTGCTGGTCTCATAGTTAAACCCAGATGGAGTGGCCTGGCCCCATCCGTGGCAGAGCCTCCATTAGCTCTGGCCTGGGCTGGGAGAGGTCAAGCAGAACAAGAGACACCCCATCACAGGGAGGGCTCGACAGTCAGAAAGAGCTGGGTCTATTCAGGGAGCTGTGATTTCCTAGTTGAGTGAACTTGGGCAAGTGATTTTATTTCTCTGGGACTCAGGCTTTGCATTTGTAAAATGGGGATGATGTCTCTTGAGTTTATGGAAAAATTCACCGATATGATAACTGCAAATCATCAGTCCTTAAATAAGTCCTCAGCACGTGTTAGCAAAACAACACCCCTTGTGGGTTTGAAAGATGGAGTGTTCGTTCATGTAGGTTAAAAAGAAAAAGAACGGAAACGGAAGGAGAAGAGGGAAGGGGGAGGGGAAAGGAGAGGAGGGAAAAGAAACAAAAGAGTCTCCAATTAAAGAGCATAAACAAATGAAAGAAAGCAGCAAAGCCAGGCAATTTTAAATTTCTAAGATGCGTACATTTGTGGCATCTGCGTTACTCTTTTCCTCCTGGTGCAGATCACTGGGTTCTTCCTGATTGTTTCCAGGCAGACACAGGGCAGAGCAAGTCCAGCCCTGGAGGCAGCCACCCTCATCCTTCCAGGGCTTCTCTCTGCTCCACCGGGCCCCTTGGGAGGAAATTACGGCTCTCAACTTCCCCAGGTCAGAGTCATTGAAATTCTCTGTCTGTATCCCAAATTTCCAGCTGAGGACTCTTACAGTTGTCAAGACATAAAGACCCCAAATGGGCACCTTTCAAGATGACCATGAGTGTATAATTAGTCGATTGAAATTGTCAAGATGTTACTTTTGGTTAGTTAGAAGATGTATCAAAATCATTCCCTTAAAGGTAGACTCCGTGTGTATGCACGCATGCATGTGTGTGTGTGTGTGTGTGTGTGTGTGTGTGTGTGTGTGTGTGTTCTAGAAAGGAGTAATGTGAAACCTTCATCAGGCACAGATGGCTGACATGACAGCTAAACATCTTGATTATGGACCTCTCTGGCAGGGCAGTGATCCCGGGCTTACCCTGGAACGCTAGAAGCCAGCCAAAGCCGTCCTCTGCAATCCCAAGTGTCCTAGTCTTCTCCCAAACATTCTGAGTCTCCCATCTCCTCCAGGAAGTAATATATACTTCTGATCTGAACAGTGTAGCAGCCTCTTTCTTCTTTCCTAATTTCACACAGGTGTATACCAGTCCCTCTACTAATTAATTGGGGGTCCTGGGTGTTTGATTTATCCTGGGTTTGCTCATCCATGAGGTGGGAATCGTACTGACTGCCACAAGGATGTGTTCTGAAAATTAATAGGATCCAAGAATTAAGAAAATGCCACCAGAGTGAGGGTATATCATGCTCACTGGTGGAATGTAAAAGTCATGCTCAAATCATAGCCTGGCTCCTCCCTTGCCTCCTACTCCATCTTTTTTGAGAATGTTATTGAAAGAGCAGAAGCTAAGTCTAGACTTTGGGACACTTCACCGCAAAGTTTGAAGAATTCAGCACTGTTACCAGCTTCCCTGAACATCAGGGAAGAGGGTAGAGGGAAACAGAACTAACAAATAACAGTGGGTGGTCAACTAGACCTGGGTTTGCATTTGATCTCAGGTCTTTCTCTGAATCTCAGTTTCCTCATCTGTAAAATGGGGCTAATATTACAAATGTGCAAGTCTATTGCGAGAGCTAGAAGCAAAAAAAAAAAAAAAGTAAAACATTTAGTACAATGTCTGGCACAGAGTGAAAAATGAATAGGCAGTTGCTGATTTGGCAGGATAATATTTTCAAAAATCATTTGGCATGCCCTCCCCCAACTCCTGTATACCACACACACACACACTTGTATCATACATACTTCCTGTATTCTGAGGCCTCTCACTCCAGCCCAAGCAACCAGATGCAAGGCAGCCACTGCACTGGAGAAGACCTATCAGAGCAGACCTACAGAACTAAGGCATCAAAGTTTTGTATTTGAGTTTCAACAGCTCTGGTGTGGATGGAAGTTGGCAGAAAGATTTGGAATGATGAATAGTCAGGCAGGACCAGTTCTTGCTACCACCCCAAGATTTAAAAAAAGAAAGATCCTTGGATGGGTGTTATGGGTTGATTTGTGTCTCCCCCCAGTTTTTTGTTAAAGTTTTAACCCTGCAGTACCTTACAATGTGACCTTAATTTGAGAGGCCACAGGTGAGATTATATCCAGATCATCTGATGACAATCCACCCCTGTCTTTGCAGGTGACATAGTTCTGCCTCTGGATGCAGAGTTCCTTCTGGACCAGCTACCCCAGTTGCTTAAGCTTCAGCCGTGCTCCCTCTAAAACACAGGAGGGCCAGAGTGAGCGTGAAATGGGTTTGTCCAAGTCGCAGCCCAGTATGGTACCTGGCTCACATGAAGTGCCCTTTAAATGTTAGCTTTTACCTGGAAGTTATTTATTAAAGGATTGATATATACTCCATCTCATTCCAAAAATTGGTTTAAGGAAACTTTAGAAATTATCACCCAATATAAGTTGTTTTTGAGGACCCGTAGAACTTATATTTGTGTTCTTTTTTTCTCAGAAAGATTCTCATTATCTTTTAATAATCAAATCAAACCCTGTGATTAAAGAGTTCCACTCTCAAGAAATCACCTTTTTCCTGTCTTTTCCCACTGCACCTGGGTCACACCTCTGTTTAGTGTTCACGTCCTTCTACATTGCATAGAATGGAGACCCATCCCTCCCATGGTCTGCAAGCTCCTTTAGGGGACCAAGTGAATCTTGTTCAGCTTCCTCTCATTCAACAAATACATCATCCAGTGTCCAGCAAAGAAGACGGAAACCACCCTAGGTATTTCAAACGGAGGGGATTTAATATGAAGAACCAGAAACCTGGAAGAGTGGATAGACAATTGATATCACCCAGCAATAATAACCAGGTAATATGCACACAGCATTTACAGTTGGGAGCTCAGAGAACCAAAGGGAAGTGATGGGGATACCAGAGCCAAGAATCAAAAAGGACCCCAGGATGGTAGTGTTCAGACCCCTGCCAACTGGGCACTGCTCGGCTACTCTTTCTATGTCTAAGGAGTCATAAGAAGTCTACTTCTGAAAGTGGGAAAAAAAGATAGAGACCGGAGCCAATGGCTGCTGCTGGAGCAACACTGACAAGGAACAAGAAGAATCCAGAGAGAAGTTCCTTACGCCTCCTCCCTATCTGGTCTCCCTTCTGAGCCTTCCATCGGTGGCTCAACAGGCCTCAAAGTGAAGAGAAGAGTCCCCTCGGAGCTGTGAATCAATAAACAAGTCGGCACTACAAAAAGTCTTTCTTGAGGTTCTGCTCTGGGTTGAGTCTTCTGCCCAGCGTCCTGTCCTTTGCCACAGCCCCTTGAGGGAGTGTCTCTTCCTTCCAGTATTGAAAAGTGGAGGTATAGGGGGTAGCATGGTGTGGTCAGGCTGGATATCAGTTATACCTGGGCTCTCGTTCCATCTCTGCCACTTATGAGCTGTATGACCTAATCAAGCAATGAGAATTCTAGACCTTCTGTCTCATCCATAAACAGGACATCTTACTGTCTCCATGACAATTCCTACGAGGACTAAATGAGCTACTTTATCAAGCTCAGTGAATGGCCTTGTTTTACATATTTTTGGCTCAACAGACTAGGGAATCAGGCCCCCAAAGGGATTTTAAATGGTATTCAAGTTCAATTTGGAATGCCTGACCTGACTCGAAACATCTAGCAGGCTGATAGAAAGATAGGCCTGAAGCATCTACTGATACTGTGTGTGGCCAGTGGATCATCAAGGAGCGCAAGTATCAAAATAAAGCATAATATTCTCGTCTCAGAGGAAAACTGCCAAAGGTGTGTGTCCGTGCCCCACCCCCAATGAAGGGAGGAGACCAAAAGGAAAACATCAAAGTGTGTTTTGCAGTTTGGCTGAGTTACACCTGCCTCACTGACCACCCAGGACTCTGAGGCAGAAACATTTACTCTGGTGTCTGGAAGTCACAGGATTACAACAGGACCAGTTGCCTCCTGAAATGACCCCAGACAGCGAATTGTCAAATTTGACACATTACACCCAGACCGAGAGCAAGGTAGGTGCTGCCTTTGGTTCCCAAGGTTGCTGAAGATGAACTGAAGTTCAACAGCAATAGATAATTCTTGTCCGATAACAGAGAACAGAAAGAGACAACCCAGATATTTTCATGGTTGATGCAGTAACCTGAAATCTATCACAAATGTGTCACTTTATGCTACTGTTTCTGCAGCAGGGGAAATGAGACACACAGAAATTGAAATCAAACAAGTTAGCTCTATGGAACTGTGCTCAGCACTGTGGCCGCACCTCTATGTAGGTTATTTTAGGCACTCCTTGCAATAACCCTGTAAGCCCATACTAGGATCTCCTTTTCCCAGAAGAGAAAATAGAAGTCTAAAGAGATGCAGTATTTTCCCCATGGCTGCCCAATCCATCCCTTTCAGGACCTGGATTCAAGCTGAGAACCGCAAGACAGTATGTTTTGCTCGAGTCTTATCTTATATAGAATGTAACATGTGATCCCATACAAGTCCCTAAATTACTGGACCTTCGGTTTTCTCCCCTGGAAAGTGATGACCTCTCAGGACATTGCGAGCCCAACAAGCCTTGGAATGTGTGCTGATCATTAAAAATATAAAGGATAAGAGCAATGCAGGAAAGCTGATGGCAGGACCACATAACCCACATGCAAAGCTTAGTAAGTTTGCAGAAGCAAGTCTCATATTTTTTTTCCTTTCCCAAGTTATAGAAACGCTTGCATATGGTTGTCTTTATTTTAATGTGCATGAATAAAAGATATTCCTGTGAACTGATGTCGTCCGCAGGCTTTTGAAATCAGTTTTCTACTCCAGGTGAGATGTGGGAATGACAGATAATGTTGTCAATACGCTATATTTTTGTTAGGTTGAACAAACATGGCCAGAGCAATCATTTTCATCATATATATGTGTGTGCATGTGTGTGTGGGGAGGTGGGGTAGGGGGAGTATTTAAAGAATAAGATTTAAGGGAAAAAAAATCAATAACAGCAGAATTTTCCAGAAAACCTTCAGTGAGAAATATCCCTCCCTCTTTCTCATGTACATTAAAGTGAACAGAATTTGCTGAGTTGCATAATGCAACCTAGAGTGATTAGTGGAGGGGTCTGAGGTGATTAAATAATCACAACATTTGGAGGTATCTGGAAATAAATACCCACGTTCTAGAGCCCATGCAGAGTCAGTAGAATGTAATGGAGGCATTCTTTGGGTATTGGAGGCTACACCTTACTCCTTCCTTTCCAGGGAAGGAGCACAGATTGATGGCCTGTGAACAATAGGTTACATTTCATGTGTGGATAACATGAAATGAAAAAAGTATTTATATCTAATGAGGCAGCCTGAGTGGGATGAATGCAAACTTTGGAGTCAGACAGAGGCTGTACTTGAATTTAGTCTTGGCCTCAGGTAAATAACCTAACTCTTCTAAGCCTAAGTAGTCTCATCTATGCAATAGGAGTAAGCATTGCCAGCAGAATGTTTGTTCTTTAAATTATTGCTATTATTAATAAGTCAGTATGGCAATAATAACAAGATGCCTTTTCTTGAAGGCCCATACTAAGACATCTATTGAATTCATTAATGATTTTAATCCTTACAACAACTTCATGTTAGCAATTTTGCTAAGGTTGAAATAGAAATTCAGAAAGGGTAGCTAGTGAATTTCATAGAATTTAAGTGCATTGTAGAATGCAACGTCACTTTATGTATCACAAAGAGAGAAAAGCATGCCGACAATTCTAACTGTAAGATGCCGTCAGTAGTGAGATGCGTTCCATTTCAGATGTTAAAATATTTTTTAAAATATTGCCTTAGAATCAATAAACGATGGTAAATTGCCTAAATCATCAATAACTGGTAGGATCAGGATACAAACACAGGACTATAAAAATAAAAAGCTGAAGGCTCGTCCCCTTGTTTTAAGGACAGTGCCTGGGTATTGAAAAATAGAGCATCTTCCTAGATATACATTTAATTCTTGAACAACACGAGTTTGAACTGTGTGTGTCCACTTATACATGGATGTTTTCCATAAACATAGTACCTGTATCTTCATTTAACAGATCTTTAAATTACCTAAGGATGGGAGAAAGTTTGTGTTTGATTAGAGATCACAATATGTGGAATCAAAAGAACTAGGGTATGAGTCCTGATTCTATCCAAACGGTTTTCAGCATTTTGCCCTGGGGTGAGTCATTTATCAATTCCTTTGTTTTTGAGGCAGAGATAGCAGAGCATGGATTTTCAACCACGTAGGGGTCTGCAGCACTAACCCCCATGTTGTTCAAGGGTCAACTTTACTTTGTCTTATATAGGATCATATTTTATGATATCTCAAACAGAGCATCTCGTGTTTGTGTGTGTGTGTGTGTGTGTGTGTGTGTGTATTTCAGGTCAATTTCAATTTGGGGATTTTTCTAAAATAATCATGAAAGAGGAAATAACTTATTTATGTACATGTTTTTGATCAAAACAAATTCCGGGAATTCTCTTAGGAATGAAAGGCAGAGAAAAACGCAAGGCGGGTTGTAGTTATTGTTGATGTTCTTGAAAAGATGATTTTTCAGCGCCAAGATTGTGAAATGTACCAGTCTCAGCAGCTGAAAGAGCCGGACCAATATCACCTGTGTGAAGGAGCCCAACGCTCCTTCACAGCTGAACGGAAGTTAGTATCTCTGCTTTTTAAAACGTATACAGGAATAGCTTGAAGCAAAAATATATATTTTTAAATATATATATATATATAATTTGTAATGGCCAAGGTTTCTTGAGGTATATGAAATATTGCGATTGACTTGCTACATTAGAATGAAATTAAGGCAGACTTTACAAAGTAGAAAAGTTGATATAAAACACGACCAGTTAGAAAGAGCAACAAATTAGTCTGATCAGATAATTCATATTATAAATGCATACAATTTTTAAATGCCTATTGCTTGAAAACCTGCTGTGTGTTGGCAATGATAGAAAGTTGGCCCGGCCCTCAAATATCACAGAGCTTGTGTGTTACTGTCAGGAGTCCCATAGGTGCTTAGGTTAATTCCCCAGTTACTAAATCCGTGTTCACTTCAGGGATAGTAACCCACACTCATTACCTACACATTGTTGAGAGCTTTGGGGTTTACCCGACACTACCACATGAGTGGGAGTATTGCGGCATCCTAGAGTCTTCTGGGAAGTGGGCAGTATTTGGTCATTTTATGGATGGAGAAGGAGCCTTGGAGAGGTCAGAGGCTGGTCCCAAGTCCACAAGGAGGGAAGTGGCCCTGAAACAGTGGAGAAGCACTTGATTGTTTTAGTCAAATTCCAGATAATCAAGATGAGGAAACTGGCCGTTTTGGTCCTTCAAAAATTATTCAACTCTATTAATAACTGTACTAAAAGGACTTCCCAGGCATACAGAGATGAGAGTGAATGCACTAAGGTTTGCAAAACGTATTCACACACATGGCTTCATTTTCTCTTTCAAAACACCCCTCATTTTACAGGTGTGGAGACTGAGGCCAACAAGGGGCAACTAACTTACCAGAAGGCATCAACACAAGGAAACCACACATCTCACTTCCAGTCCAAGCATCTTTTCTGCCCCACCATACTCTTGCTGTCAGATGTTAGAGCATTTTACCGTAACCTCAGTAAGCCTCAAATCCAGGTTTGTTTGATAGGGATGAGAATAATGATTCTGGAGATTTGACCAGCTCTATTTCATGTTAGTACCACTTGAGCTAAGGGGGAGACTTTGGGGATGACAGACAAAATATTATCTCAAGTGGAAATTTACCAGAGCCCAGGAACTGAGAAGTGCAAGGAGAGGAATGAAGGACGGAGCACTAACACTTATGAGGCAGCCTATCTGCATCAGGACCCTGGATAGATGCCGTATCTCTTGGTCTCCACTTTCTCAGTGAGGCAGTTCTGGCTCAAGGAGATTAAAGGTCTGTCCCAAAGTCCTCAGCCAAGAAGGGCTGAACTTCTCTTGAGTTAAAGCAACTTGCCTCTGCCCTCCTAATCAGGCTGCCTCTGACCACTCCCGATGCCACTCCAAGCCGTCAGAAAGAAGCCACTTCCTGGCTGCATAGTTGGCATCTGGACGGAGAGGAGATGAGCGTTGGGGGTGGGATGATTAGGTCTCGGAGCCTTGCTCTCATGCACTTCAAAGGGCCTCACAAGGAAGGATCTGATGCCACCTGTGCCCCAGGCAATCCCTCACCTGGATCTAGACCCCAGCTTCTGTCAGGATACCTCTTGAAATCTTTCACCTCTCTTGGCTTAATCTGGGAAAGGAGTAACTTCTACACGTGCTTGCTTGGCAGAAATAATTGGCAAGTCAGCCTGGCCAGTGAGGTAGACATCATCCTCTGCCTCTCCATCATCAGAGTGTCTTATTTCTAAAATGAAATAAGTAGGCCTGTGAGAAGGGTTGGTTCTCCCCTTTTGTCTGTATTAAAAGTTGTGTGTTCAACGAATAAAATATAGAACATATATAACAAGGAGAGAGAGAGACGAGCCAGGTCCCGACACCTAATCAGACCCAGGAAACAACAATAGCAAGAGACACAAATGTCCCCATCCCCCAACTCCAGGAGACCAGGAGCCCCAGGGTGGACAACTTTGGCTTCTTGGTTCATAATGCTCTGAAATTTCATCCTAATTAGTGCAGGTAGACATTCTCCAGAAGAAAAGAAGAGGCAGCAGGTCCAATCTGACAAGTGAATTAAAGTCTTGTCATATCCCTCTATCTCTTTGTCTTTTTCTCTCTCGCTCACTTGCTATGTCTTAAAACTCCCTAATAAATTGAGACCTGATATCAGAGGTACAGCAAACTGCAAGGCATGCCCTCCAGACTCAGTCTGGGAGAGTTTCAACACAGCCCTTCAGTCCTGTCACTCTCCTCCAAGGATGCTAGCTCTGAGGTTGCCCTAACGGCAGCAGGACATGGCCGTGCTATGGAGCCCTGAGTCCAGAACATACACATCTGCTGTAAATCATTTTAATTCCATTACAAACATGTTCACTGTCCTCATGTCTCCTTCCTGGTGAATCAAAAATCTTGTCTTTTGTTTTGCAGCATGGCCGTTTGACTTTTTTTTCCAATGTAGAGAGATGTGTTTGTCTCCTGAAATCTGGTAGACATAATACTAATGTAGGCTTGTAAACATGGTTACTTCTTTTTTTTTTTCTGCTCTAAAAGTTGTGAGTCATAAAGTATGGAACATAGAAAAACAGTAGAGAGAAAATAACCACATCTCACCACCCAATCATACTTTTACTCTGCGGGTACATTTGCCCATTTTCCCCTGGTGCATAGAGTGGCTTGTTTACAATTCGTGAACGAGCTCCCTTGTGTAAGTTGCAAGGTAGACAGTCGACTCTGGAACCATATGGGGTTGGGGCACTAACTTTCAACACAGTTGAAAATCTGCATATAACTTTAGTCGGCCCTTGTGACTGTAGTTCTTCATCTGTGGATTCAACCAACCTCGGATTGTGTAGTACTGTAGTACAGAATTTAATTTTAAAAAATCCATGTATAAGTGGACCCATACAGTTCAAATCCATGTTGTTCAAGGGTCACCTGGGAGTATGTGTGTATATATACATATACATATATATATATGTATAATTTTTAAAAGTAATGGATGTTTGATGCAGAAATTGATGAAAACAAAGTATAATGAAGAAAACCTCCAAATTACTGCCATTTCTGCCATATAGAGTTAACCACCGCATATTAATGTTGGGATACTCATCCCTCCAATTTCTATTTTTGAATCCAAATGGATTTGCACAGATGAACTACCTCACTGAGAGTGTGGGTTTTGGAGGCAGACCTCAATGCCAAGATCAGTTCCACAGCTGGGTGAAGGAGCTTCCCGGTCTGAGTCTCTATTCCCTCACCATCAAATGGGGACAGAGCCACCTACTTCCTAGATTTGGCTGAGAACTAAGTGACATTCATTCATGGAGGATTTATTTTCAGTAAGTGCTCTTATTGTTGTGATTATACTTATTTCTATAATGTTATGTTCAAGGCAACTGTGCTCAGACTCTATAAACATGTTGTGTGTACAATTTTCCATTTATTATCACATCAAGAGCATTTCTCAATGTTTTTGAAAATTCTTTGTAATAAAAAAGGTCTTCATAAAAATAATTTTAAGTTCTGAGTAGTCTTCCACGAGTTGCCTATCCTACAAAACGTGCAACTGCTTCTTTTTTCTTTCAACTGCTTCTTGCGCAGCTAAGTAGCTCTTAATCTTTCCTACCTTAAGTGAAGGTGTGA
The DNA here is from genome assembly GCF_949774975.1 of Lagenorhynchus albirostris. Taxonomy (NCBI): domain Eukaryota; kingdom Metazoa; phylum Chordata; class Mammalia; order Artiodactyla; family Delphinidae; genus Lagenorhynchus; species Lagenorhynchus albirostris. The sequence goes on from NC_083095.1 coordinate 7,250,997, forward strand.
GGACCTGTTTATGCTTGCCCTACTCTCCTCCAATATTTGCAGGGTTCCTAGCAATGGATTCTTAGGGTAGAGGTGGGATCTTTATGTCAGACACCATGGGAAATGTAAAGGTAATGATATATATGGCCGATTTACTTTCCCGAAATGGAATCCATATTTCTCCTCCCGCTGCAATGGGTGAGGGACTTGTCTCTCTGTAGAGCCCCTCCATCCACAGCTGTGGATTTAATTTGCTTTGATTCCAGGAAGAAGTCTCCCTGGGGCTTCTGGAGTGACTGATTTTACCCAGTAATGGCCAATCTCTTTGTTTAGCTTAACTGGCCACATTAATCAAAATAGCTACTCTGGTTTCATAGACGAGGGCTGTCTGTGATGACTGCACTTCCCTTCCATCCATAACAGTCATGGGTTCACAAGGAAGGCCCATGCAGAAGTCAACGTTGCCTAAAAACACGATCTTTGAAGGACTTGCTCTGAGCCGGGGAAGGCACTCAGTGCGATGGCTTTTTCCCAAGCCGCTCAGCAGAAGCAAAGTGTGATAGCGCTAATGCTGTGTCCATCACGTTGTTTTCTCTCCTGGGCTTGCAGGAAGGAGTTTCCCAGCCGCCTTATGATTAGGGCCCCATTACGGAGTTCTCGCCAGTGGAAATGTGAGCAGAAGGGATGCTCCTCTCACAGTCTGAGGAAGTTAAGAGCAAGTGTCCCTTCTCCACCTCTGTCTCCCTCCCTTCCTTATTCCCTCCCTCCCTCTGCCTCTCTGTCTCTCTCTCTCTCCCACATTGGGGAACTGAAGAACTGAAACCAAGATTTTGCGATTTATCTGTTGCAACAGCTAGAGTTCCTTATCCCACTGCTAAGAGAGTGAGTGATTGATGACTATCTGAGCCCGTGAGTGAAGAAAGCACACAACCTGGACAGCTTCGGCGGGCAAGGCCTTGGAGAGATGAAGCGAAGTAGACACCACATGAGGAAAGAGTTTCTGTAAGCACGTTGTAGTGAAAATATTCGTGTTTAAATGAGGGTCCCTAGCTAAGCGGAAAACAGCCAGAGAGGCTGTCCACATGCACCCACACCCACCCACCTCCGCGTTCTGCCATATACTTATGGGCATGAAGACTTAGTGTGAGGAACGTGGTCCTCAGGTCCCACAGCATCTATGCAACCTCCTCACTGCAGATGTATAGGGAGATTGTTTGAGAAGGCACGTGGATTCCATCCTGTCGCTTTCCATGGGGGCTATGTAGGGAAGCACACTGAAGTGACTGTCTCTAAATTGCAGGTTTAGTGGTGTTGGGATTCAAGCCCTCACCCGACTCCCAAAGTCAGCTCACAAAAGTAGTGTAGGAGAAACTCCACAACATCCTCCAATTTGACAAGCCTTTTATCTACCAAGGCTTTCTCAGAGGGTTAGATGACAATTGATTCCATTGCAATGTGGGCATTGGGCCCCTTCCCCAAAGGACATGTGTAGTGTCCTTCTACAGCTTCTCTCCAGGAGCTGGCCAGGATTGACCTCACTCTGCCCTGCCCACATGTGAGATGTGGCCGTGGACTGGTCCAGCTGTTTTTCACTCTTGTCCAAGACCTGTTCTTGGGGCTCACTTGGCACAATGGCTACTTTCACGGCTAGTGCTCTCAGCAGCTGTGCATCTAAGCATCTCTAGGGCAACAGTGGTGTGACCCCCTCCACCCAGTCAGGAACAGCTGTGGCCACCATGACAGACCAGCACCGACCCCTGATGCTTCAGTGCAGATAAAGGGGCTCTTTTTCTGAACTTTCCTGCACGTGATGATGAAGCTGCCCAGAGACAGGGAAAAGTAGGCACCCAAAGTGGGTAAAAATAAAATGCTTATCTTCAAGGGATTGAAAGTTTTAGTTGAAGAGCCAATATTTAAACATGAGGGAAAGCTTATCCCCATGGAATGCTAGAAGGAATGTGGAAGGAACCTAGCAGACTAGACTTGATCTCTTAGGGGAAGAATGGCCAGGGAATAAGCAGAAACACTTACATGTGCTCAGACATAGACACAAGAGCAACCATCGCAAAACTGTCTGCAATAACAAAGGACCAGAAACAACCTAAATGCCCAGAATTAGGGGACTGGTTAAATAAAGATGGTGCATAGGAATGCAATGCTGCTGTTATACAGATGGAAGCAGATACATGCAGATACATGCATACAGATGTATACATGCATATATATATATATATATATATATACATGCATATACATATATATCATGCAGATACATACAACTACCACAAGACATGCTCCAAATTACATTGCCATGTGCATACAAAAATCCATACCTACAGAACACCAACTCCTGTGCAGCAATAAGGCAGATCAGATACTCGTATTGATTGTACTGGTACAGGCTATCTCTTGAAGGTTATATAAGAAATTGGTTCAAGTGGTTTCCCATGGGAGGCATTCTGAGGAACTGGGGTCAACAGTGGGAGGAAAATTATATCATTTTTACTGTGCAAATTTTTAATTAAAACTGAAAATTTACAATGTGCTATATTACAATTTTCAAACAATATGAATCACAACATCAGAAAAGGGGCTTCCCTGGTGGCGCAGTGGTTGGGAGTCTGCCTGCCAATGCAGGGGACACGGGTTCGGGCCCTGGTCTGGGAGGATCCCGCATGCCGCGGAGCGGCTGGGCCCGTGAGCCACAATTACTGAGCCTGCGCGTCTGGAGCCTGTGCTCCGCAGCAAGAGAGGCGGCGATAGTGAGAGGCCCGCGCACCGCGATGCAGAGTGGCCCCCACTTGCCGCAACTGGAGAAAGCCCTAGCACAGAAACGAAGACCCAACGCAGCCATAAATAAATAAATAAATGAATAAATAAATTCATTAATTAATTAAAAAAAAAAAGATCTGCCCCTGATGCTTGTCTGACCTCATTAAAAAAATCAGAAAAGTGTGAAACGAATAGAAGCTGAAGCTAACCAATGGATTCAACTGCTGAGCTGTGAATGTCTGCTCCCTGACTGGCTTGCCCTGTCCCCTCTCCTCACTTCAGTTCGCTTTTCTGACAAATGGTCACGTTGATGAGTCAGAGGTGAGGAGCAGTAAGATCTGCATGCAGAGAGCTTGACTGAGAGCCTGGCACGTGCTAGCAGTGAAGGCGGTGCCGGCAGCAGCAGGGATGAAGGAAGACCACTGGAAGCACGCAGAAGAAGGTACATTTCTGAGTAAACTAGAGCACTGGGAGGTGGCACACCAGTTTCACCAGTAATTTGAAGTTAAGCCCAAAGATCGTGTTTGTTTCCTGTCCTGGATAGATGCTGTTGACCACCATCAGAGGCTGCTCTGGCGGTTACTGAGATAGTGCGTCGCTAGGGGTCTGGCACACAGTGTGTGTTTAGCCAGGGCCCTCTGTGCCTCTCCTCACCTCAGCCCATACCCTCACAGGTGACAGGACTTGGTTCTCGGGATAAGAAAGAAAACAATATTAGAACCTTCCTTCAGTGGCCCAGACAGCCTCCGAGAATCAGTTTTCTACCCTGGAGATAATTACACAAGTGCAATGAACCTGGAAGCCAGTGGTTCTCAAACTTGAGCCCGCATCCGAATTGCCTGGAGCGCTCGTTAAAACAGATTACTGCCCCCTGCCGCTCCCAGGGCTTCTGATGTGACAGGCCTGGAAAAGCCCAAGTATTTACATCTCTAACAAGATGGGGCTGGTGCTGCTGGTCCTGGGACCTTACTTTGAGAACCACGTGTAGGAGACCTGACTGTAAAAGGCAGCAGGTCCCTAAATGGCTTTAAGAGCCTAACCAAATTACTTTGAGTTTAAAATTTCTTTATATATTATGCATAAGAAATTTGCATGGATCAGATAAGTTTTTGTTTTGTTTCGATTTGTTTTGTGTCTGTGTAACTGTATCCACAGAGTCATGCACATGTGTCAGGGGTAACTGGGATCAGGGAGAGAGTGAGTGAGGCAGGCTCTGGCTTCCCCACCCTGCTCTATTTTATATATTGGATAGATGTGAGTTATGGTCTAAATGTAGGTGTCCCCCGCATAATTTATATGTTGAAATTCTAACACCCAATGTGGTGGTGTTAGGAAGTGGAGCCTTTGGGAGGTAATTAATCATGAGGATGGGTCCCTCATGAGTGAGATTAGTGCCCTTATAAAAGGGATCCCACAGAGCTCCCTACCCCTTTCTGCTGGGTGCAGATGCAGGGAGAAGTCTGGGACAAGAGGAAGGCCCTCACCTGACCATGCTGGCACCTGATCTCAGACTTCATGCCTCCAGGACCATCAGAAACAAATTTCTGTTGTTTACAATCCACCCAGTCTATGGTATTTTTGCTGTAGCAGCCTGAATAGACTAAGATAGTGTAGGAATTGGTTTGAAGGAAAAGTTCTCTCATTTAAAAATGAAAACAAATGAACAAACCAAAACACTTTGGAAACTCTTGGTTCAGATTATAACCAAGGTAACCTTTGGCTTTAAAAGCACATGATTCACTCTTTTCATTTTAAAGAGTGGATATATGTGTATGTATAACTGATTCACTTTGCTGTACACCTGAAACTAACACAACATTGTAAATCAACTACACTCCAATGAAAAGAAGTCTATTAAAAAGATAACAAGGCTTTTCTGATAAATGTTGTTGCTATTCCCAGAAAAAAAAAAAATTCAGGCTCTGGGGTGCAACTGACCCATGAGAATGTCTGTGATTCTGACGGTCCTGGACCAGGCAGGTGATGGGCACTGAGCAGCTCTGGACTGTCTGGCTTCCCAGGGGTTCCACCTGTGCAGTCACTCAGGGCCCTCCACCACTCAAAAGGCCCCAGAACTTGGTCTGATGCTTTGCAGTGGCTGTCTTGAGATTCTTACCAACTTACCTTTGAACTTGTGTTCTGTAAGTGAATATGTGCATCCACCTTCCTTGCTGCTCCTTTGGATATACAGTGATCACTGTGCCCATAAGCACAGAATCCCGGTGGACCCACGATGCGTGGGAGTTTCAGGGAGACTCCAAGTGAGCCCAAGGTCAGTGTGTTTCATCTCTGACTCAGAGGAGAGGGGCAGGGGCACTCACAATCCCACAGAGCCACTCTTTCCTTTCAAACCCAAACTTGCCTCAAATGCAGAAAGAAGGCAATAGCATTCTAAGAACGGGCAACATCCAAGGAACCCCATCTTACTCATGTGACTTCCCTGTATTAGGCAATCACTTACATTGAAAATGATGACATAGAAGGAAAGGCAGAGATCTCCCACCCCACAGTTCCTCTTCCTTTCAAGCCTTCCTTACTCATCAGGGGGATGGGGTAGAGCGTGTTGGCAGAATGAGCATGGAATAAAAACAGATGCATTTGTTTTGTGCAGTGTTTCCACTGTTCTGGGAAAAACCAAATACGTGTGCAGATAGGGCCTGCAAAATACAAATTGTGTAATTTTTGCTGGTTCTACATAAGAGTTAAATGCTACTACATTTGAAATGAGCACTGTACTATAGGAAGATGATTTAGTAAAATCCATGCTAAAATTAAAGTTTTAACTTTACTTAGAACAACATGAAAAATAAAAACCACTATGACAAGTCAAAAGTCTGCTAAAGAAAAGAAAAATCCTTATATTTTCGTACCTTTAATGGCATTTTCTCTGCTTTGGGGGTGATGGTCTCCACAGTTTTATTTCGTACTAGACCCTGCAAATTATAGAGTTGGTTCTGTCTTTGGGTTTACAAGGTTAGCTACACACCCTCAGAGATAAGAAGGAAAAGGAAGAATTCTTTACCTTTCAGCTCCCAAATGCCCCCTTAGGAAGTCAGTTCTCCAGCATGACCCCAGCCTTGCAAAGTTGCCGAGATCAGCCTTGAGGAGTATGGAGTGGGGATGGGCTTATTGCTGAGATTTTTAAATCCTCATTCCTACCAAAAAGTAGGGACTAGAACTGCAGTCCTGGGAACTACAAGGAGTGTCACCACATGCAGTTGTGCAGGTTGTGTACTGCACAATGCCAAGGACAACATGAATATTCTCACCCTTGAAATTATTCACACCGCTGTACATCCTGTCCCTGGGAACTGGTTTACTTGAGTGGCCTCCTGGGTGCTGGCCTGCCTACCAAATCCCTTCTTTTCTTCATGCCTTCTTCTCTGAGGTTTGAAGACTCTTCTCAGATTTCCTCAGATTTTCCAACACCCTGGTCCATGCTAAGGCTGTACTCCATCCCTTTCCCCTAGATTGATTGGCCAGGTTCCTGCTTGGCTCCTGATGTGCCCTTTGAAAGGACAGCTTCTACTATGAATGAACTGCCTGGAACCAGCCTCTACACTCATCCAGTAACCCCCACCACCCAGACCTGTCCCCCACCCACCAGTTTGATGACCTAGGAAATGGACCCCATCTTCACCAAGACCTTGATCCCTCTGCCCTCTTTGGTTAGTCCTTGTCACCCCCAGGAGAACTTCACTTCCAGATTCTTTACTGCTAAAGGGCCATACCCTGAACACAGCCTACTATTTTTCTACCTCATCTCTCCCTTCCTTCCTGTCCTCTCAGATTCAGCCCTTAAGCCAGCAAGATCCTCCCACACACCTGTCCACCTTAATTGAAGACCCCTGGCATGAGCTGGAGAGGAGTGTTCAGGACCATCACCCTTGTTCTCATTGCTCCAGTCACATCCTTGAGGGGTTCTGACCTCTTTGTTCCCTGACCTGTGGAGTTGTTAAAAAATGCCCATGCCAGGATCTCACTCCAGGATATTCTAACTGAGTGTCCCCCCAGAAGACAGAGTAAGGTGACAGTTAGGCATACTGACTCTGGCATCAGAAAACCAGGGTTTCCATACTGGCTCTGCTGTCTGTGATCTGTGTGACCTTAGGGGATGAATTTACCCTTTCTCTGACTCAGTTCCCTTGTGTATAAAATTTGAATGAGAGTGATAATACATATCTTCCCGGATGGGCAGAAAAATTAAATGAGTTAATAAATGTAAATGATTAGAATACCGCCCAGTACATTCAATGGGCATTCAATGAAATGTTAATTGCATTGTTGTTGCTCTTATCCAAAAGATTACAGACTTTGGCCTCTATTCTGGTTCTTGGTGACTGGCTTTTCTTAGTAAAGAAGCGCTTTACCTTGGCCTTGGCCAAGCAAACCCAGCCTTGACCCTGGCTTACTAAGCATGACCATCTTGGTTAGATTCAGCCCCTCATCATCACCCTAAGCACCCTTGGCTTAATTTTCTACAGCTTCCCTGGCTATATCATTGGGAAAACTCTTGCTTCTGATTCAAAATCCAACTGAAACGTCTGGTCTTTTCTTAAGTCTTCCTCAATGCTCCTCTGTATTTATGTGCTCCAAGAATTATTGATTCAGCACATTTTATCTTAACAAACGGTTACTTGCCTGGCTTTTGCTTATTATTATAAGGCCTGCAATTTATTTTTCCTCTAACATGAAGCTCTAACATGGTACATACAGTAGATGCTCAATAAATGATATTTCTGCCAATTAATATCTATTCTGTCCTTTAGAGTCTGATTTCAAACTCGTACAAAAAACTCTGATTTGGTTTCTTTCATGAGGGACATGATTCTAACCCTTTTTTACCACAGTCCCTATTTGTTCTTCTGCTCCTGGTTTTCATGTGAAATGAGAAGTGAGTTTCAAATGTGGCATGGAATGAAAGCCAAGCCAGAACTTGAGCCCCATGGATGAACTTCAAACAGGGACTTAAAACACGCAAAATAAGAACCAGCTTCACCAGGACAGGGTAGAAGAAGCGAGGCACTTGGTGACTCTCTCAGATGTTCTGGAAATACACTTTGATTTCATATATTTTGAATTAAATTGATTGAAATTCAAAGCTAAAGCCAACATACCACATTTCCTTTGGTCAGAAGTGAAGTGTGAAAATAGTGTTTTGAATTCTCGGTTGGATGCAGAGCTCTGGGTTTGAAGTGTGACAGACTGTAGAGGTTTTGGGTTACTGGAAATTTCAACATTCCACTCGCCCAGTCTTCCAAAGGAATTAGAGACATTGCAAATGTGGAATTGTAGGGTACTGGGATATCAGAAGAGCATCGGTAAGGATTCCCCTAAGCTCTGTGAATTGCCTCAGAGTTGTAGTCATTCCCACTGTGGCTGCCACAGCAGACTGGTAAACTTGCTTATGGAACAGACAACGGAGTCTTTGTAACTCTTGTGCCATAGGAATTCCAGTCAGTGGAAACATGGGAATGTATTACTTTCCACTGCTGGTAGAAATGCAGTTAGGAAAATCCATGCATGTTTATAAGAGAACAGATTTAAGGTTTAGTGTGATAAACAGAATGAACACTCCTAAGGGCAAGAGTGTGCTTATCTGCCTTTTAAGAGTCAACCTTTGTAATTTATCATGTTACAAATTTCCTGAATTTTGATATTTGTAAGTACATGGCAATTGGTCATTATGTTCAATTTCTGCATTATGTTCAGCAATACACTTGAAACCTTATTTCATACCGTGATGAGGAGCCATCTCTCTCTTCCTACCAAGAAAATGAAACACAGGATCAAATGCAATGAATAAAATGTAAATGTGTGTAGGTTTGTTCAAGGGAAGAAAAATAGCCAAGTTTTAGAAATAAAAAGAGAACTCAAAGCCATATATAAGCTAGAGTTGAAATTTTGGTGGCCTACAGGGCTTAGATATGCTTATAGGTTTTAGTGACTAGAAATATAATACCCACATTGGGGCAAGAGATGAGACCATAAGCCTTCTAGGAGAGTCCAAAAGATCCCTGAAAATAAGTCTGTTTGAAATAATTAAAGAGACAGTAGAAAAACTAAAACCATAAGGAAAGAAAGGTAACTTGTGATAAAAAAAAAAGATAGGATTAGAAAAATAATTATATAAGACTTCTAGAAATAGAAATTATAGTAGTTGAAACTAAAAACCAAACTAAAAAAAAATTTTGGTTCTTAATAATGGTGAAATAGATTGGTTGAACTAACCTTCTTACAGTAACAATTATAAACCTGAAAGATAAAATATATCAAATATTTGAAGGTACTAGAGAGTAACCAAAAGCAGGCAAAAACTGGAGGGAAGTCTATTCTTGAAAGGCAGGAACTGAATTGGATGAGACTTGGGTGCTTGTGACTTTTTGTCTGAGAGCACACTCCAGCCCGTGCAGCATTGTCTGGAGAACGACATCATCTGGTTGGCTTCATGTATAAGAGGGAAGACTTTAGGACTGCCAGCATGGCTGCATGGCTAACTAGTAAGGAGGAAGATGCTAAAAAGCAGGGAGAATTAGAAGGCATGAGTCTCAAGGAGCCTGCCTGAATCCTTGGCTAACTGCTGAACTAGACACAAATGGGAGATTCCATAGGATCTGGCTAAAACAAGAGCTGAAAAGAATCAAGGTGACATTGGAGATGCTGTTTACACAGGGGAAACAGAGTTGGGAGTTTTATTGCAGCCAAGTTAACTACCTGCTAGAAAAGAAATTCACACTCCTCAGAGAAACATAACTAAATCCAGTGTCTCTACAGTGTATCACTTACAATATCTGGGATAGAATCAAAGATAACTAGATATGCAACAGGAAAATGTGACCATAGACAAGAAAAATATAGTTAGTATAAACTGTCTCTGATGCAAGCCAGGTTATTGAATTAATTAACAAGTACTTTAAACATTGGTGTATTATCAGGGTCCTTTAGACCACTTTCTTTCTTTTTTCATTGAAGTATATTTGACTTACAATATTATATTAGTTTCAGGTGTACAACATAGTGATCTGATATCTTTACAGATTATACTCCATAAAAAGTTATTATAAAATACTGGCTATATTCCCCGTACTTTTGAGCTGGCTGTGGGTCTCCACCCTGGCTAACAGCAGGATCAGAGCCCAAGTTGGCTCCACGTCTTCCCTGATTCCTGCACTTGCCTTGGCAATGGCAGTTTCTGCCTTAACAAGGAGCAGCATTGGAGTAGGAAGATCTGGAGCAGCAGTCTAGTGTGGGCTGGGGGGTGCGTGCTGGGGCAGTCCTGGCTGGCTGGCCAGAGCACCAGGGGGTTTTCAGTTGGCTGCCTCTGCACTGGGACTGAAAGCAAACAAATCTGTGTCTGTGTTCTTCAAGAGTGGCATCTTGGTTTTATACAACACTCTTATAAACCCCACAGGTTTTCAAACCAGCTATGGGGGCTCATCTTCCCAGTGTCAGACCCATGGCTGGATGCCTTATATGGGGCTCACTCCTTAGGGAGGATCCTCAAGCCTGTAGTACCCCTCTTCTCTTCTGGGTCACTCACTAGGGGTGTGGGACTTGACTAGATCACTTCTCCTCCTCTCCTACCAGACACTGGTGGTTCTTCCTTTATAGCCTTGGTTGTAGAAGAGTTCTTCTGCTAGTCTTCAGGTTGTTCTCAGTGAGAGTTGCTCTACATGTAGTTGTAGTTTTGACGTGTCCATGGTGGGAGGTGAGCTCAGGGTCTTCCTACTCTGCTATCTTGATCCTCTTCTGAACAGAATTTGTAAGAATTGGTGTTCTGTGGCTTTTCTTATTTCATAGCAATCTTCCAAAGAACAAAGCATTTTTAAGAATATTTTAATAGAATAAAACTCATTCTATCTTGCAATTACCAAAAAGGCCCAATGAACTCATTTATAAATTTAAAATACATGATAAGATCTTAGTGATTCTATTTTTCTTATATCTGAAATATTTTTCAATTTTATCATCCTTAGGATTATTTTATCATTACTTATTAATTATTCACTATTATGTAAAACAATTCTAAGATAATAAAAAATGAAAGAATGATGAACTAACCTTGAAGGATTATAATAGTGAAATAAATAATTGCTATTACATCACCTTTAAGTATCAATAATTCCATTAAATAAAACATAAAACACTCTAATTAAACAGCAAATGTTTCCAGATTGGGCATAAAAGCATTATCAGCTATATGTTGTCTACCAAAGATGAACTCGAAATACAAAGACAAATATAGGATGAAAGGAAAAAATAATAGAAAAGTAAGTAATAGTAACTGTGAGAAAAGTGGAATGGTTATATTAATATCAGACAAAATAGACATTAAGATAAGGAGTACTTTCTGAGAAAAGATGGGCATGTCATAGCAGGAGTAAATTAGGAGGATGAAAAATTTGTCAGCACCAAACAATAGAAATTTAAAATATAAATACAGTATAACTAGATAAAATTATCAGTAAGGATATAGAATATCTTAACAGAAATATCAATGATGTGACCTAATTGATATTTTTAATACATTACACACCAGAACTGCAGAGATTATAGAGATTATATTTTTAAAAAGTGTACATGGACTATTCACCAAGATATATCATATGCTGGGATAAAAAATAAATAAATTTCAAAAGAGCACAATTATACAGAGCATATTCTCTGACCACAATAAAATTAGATATTAATGATAAAATATCCAGAAAAGCCCCTAATAGTCATAAATTAAGTAATAAATTTCTAAATATCTTATGACTCAAAGGAGTAATGAGATAAATTAGAAAATATTTTTAATTAAATGATAATGAAAACATAATATAACAAAATTTATGGAACACAACTAGAGCAAGGTATAAATACAAATTTATAACTTTAAATGTTTAAATTATTGTACATAATTTAAATATAGTTGTATAAATATCAAATAGGGTTATATAAATATTAAATATATTTATATATAATTTAAACACTTATATTACATTATAGAAGAAAGTTTCAAAATTTATAAACTAGGTTCCCATCAGACGAAGTTAAGAAAGAAGAGCAAATTAAACCCAAAATAAGTAAAAATGAAATAGAGATAAAAACAGAAATTAATGAGTTAGAAAATAGGCATCAAATAAAATCTTAAAAAGGCAAAAACTGTTTTGTCAAAATTATTAATAAATCAATAAACTCCAATCAAAAGTGATCTAAAAAATAAAAGAGAAAATAAATTATCAATATCAGGAGTGAATAAGGGGATATTACTAGCAGTACTACAGATTTTAAAAGGATATTAAGAAAGTATTATGAACAATTTATTTATTTTTTTTATTTTTTTTTTAACATCTTTATTGGAGTATAATTGCTTTACAATGGTATGTTAGTTTCAGCTTCACAACAAAATGAATCAGTTATATATATACATATATTCCCATATCTCTTCCCGCTTGCGTCTCCCTCCCTCCCACCCTGCCTATCCCACCCCTCCAGGCGGTCACAAAGCACCGAGCTGATCTCCCTGTGCTATGCGGCTGCTTCCCACTAGCTAACTACCTTACTTTTGGTAGTGTATATATGTCCATGCCTCTTTATCGCTTTGTCACCGTTTACCCTTCCCCCTCCCCATAGCCTCAAGTCCATTCTCTAGTAAGTCTGTGTCTTTATTCCTGTTTCACCCCTAGGTTTTTCATGACATTTTTTTTTAAATTCCATATATATGTGTTAGCATACGGTATTTGTCTCTCTCTTTCTGACTTACTTCACTCTGTATGACAGACTCTAGGTCTATCCACCTCATTACAAATAGCTCAATTTCGTCTCTTTTTATGGCTGAGTAATATTCCATTGTATATATGTGCCACATCTTCTTTATCCATTCATCCGATGATGGACACTTAGGTTGTTTCCATCTCTGGGCTATTGTAAATAGAGCTGCAATGAACATTTTGGTACATGACTCTTTTTGAATTTTGGTTTTCTCAGGGTATATGCCCAGTAGTGGGATTGCTGGGTCATATGGTAGTTCTATTTGTAGTTTTTTAAGGAACCTCCATACTGTTCTCCATAGTGGCTGAACCAATTCACATTCCCACCAGCAGTGCAAGAGTGTTCCCTTTTCTCCACACCCTCTCCAGCATTTATTGTTTCTAGATTTTTTGATGATGGCCATTCTGACTGGTGTGAGATGATATCTCATTGTAGTTTTGATTTGCATTTCTCTAATGAATAATGATGTTGAGCATTCTTTCATGTGTTTGTTGGCAGTCTGTATATCTTCTTTGGAGAAATGTCTATTTAGGTCTTCTGCCCATTTTTGGATTGGGTTGTTTGTTTTCTTGTTATTGAGCTGCATGAGCTGCTTGTAAATTTTGGAGATTAATCCTTTGTCGGTTGCTTCATTTGCAAATATTTTCTCCCATTCTGAGGGTTGTCTTTTGGTCTTGTTTATGGTTTCCTTTGCTGTGCAAAAGCTTTGAAGTTTCATTAGGTCCCATTTGTTTATTTTTGTTTTTATTTCCATTACTCTAGGAGGTGGGTCAGAAAGGATCTTGCTGTGATTTATGTCATAGAGTGTTCTGCCTATGTTTTCCTCTAAGAGTTTGATAGTTTCTGGCCTTACATTTAGGTCTTTAATCCATTTTGAGCTTATTTTTGTGTATGGTGTTAGGGAGTGATCTAATCTCATACTTTTACATGTACCTGTCCAGTTTTCCCAGCACCACTTATTGAAGAGGCTGTCCTTTCTCCATTGTACATTACTGCCACCTTTATCAAAGATAAGGTGTCCATATGTGCATGGGTTTATCTCTGGGCTTTCTATCCTGTTCCATTGATCTATCTTTCTGTTTTTGTGCCAGTACCATACCGTCTTGATAACTGTAGCTTTGTAGTATAGTCTGAAGTCAGGGAGCCTGATTCCTCCAGTTCCTTCTTTCGTTCTCAAGATTGCTTTGGCTATTCGGGGTCTTTTGTGTTTCCATACAAATTGTGAAATTTTTTGTTCTAGTTCTGTGAAAAATGCCAGTGGTAGTTTGATAGGGATTGCATTGAATCTATAGATTGCTTTGGGTAGTAGAGTCATTTTCACAATGTTGATTCTTCCAATCCAAGAACATGGTATATCTCTCCATCTATTTGTATCGTCTTTAATTTCTTTCATCAGTGTCTTGTAATTTTCTGCATACAGGTCTTTTGTCTCCTTAGGTAGGTTTATTCCTAGATATTTTATTCTTTTTGTTGCAATGGTAAATGGGAGTGTTTTCTTGATTTCACTTTCAGATTTTTCATCATTAGTATATAGGAATGCCAGAGATTTCTGTGCATTAATTTTGTATCCTGCCACTTTACCAAATTCATTGATTAGCTCTAGTAGTTTTCTGGTAGCATCTTTAGGATTCTCTATGTATAGGATCATGTCATCTGCAAACAGTGACAGCTTTACTTCTTCTTTTCCGATTTGGATTCCTTTTATTTCCTTTTCTTCTCTGATTGCTGTGGCTAAAACTTCCAAAACAATGTTGAATAATAGTGGTGAGAGTGGGCAACCTTGTCTTGTTCCTGATCTTAGTGGAAATGCTTTCAGTTTTTCACCATTGAGGATGATGTTTGCTGTGGGCTTGTCATATATGGCCTTTATTATGTTGAGGAAAGTTCCCTCTATGCCTACTTGCTGCAGGGTTTTTATCATAAATGGGTGTTGAATTTTGTCAAAAGCTTTCTCTGCATCTATTGAGATGATCATATGGTTTTTCTCCTTCAATTTGTTAATATGGTTTATCACATTGATAGATTTGCGTATATTGAAGAATCCTTGCATTCCTGGAATAAACCCCACTTGATCATGGTGTATGATCCTTTTAATGTGCTGTTGGATTCTGTTTGCTAGTATTTTGTTGAGGATTTTTGCATCTATGTTCATCAGTGATATTGGCCTGTAGTTTTCTTTCTTTGTGACATCCTTGTCTGGTTTTGGTATCAAGGTGATGGTGGCCTCGTAGAAGGAGTTTGGGAGTTTTCCTCCCTCTGCTATATTTTGGAAGAGTTTCAGAAGTATAGGTGTTAGCTCTTCTCTAAATGTTTGATAGAATTCGCCTGTGAAGCCATCTGGTCCTGGGCTTTTCTTTGTTGGAAGATTTTTAATCACAGTTTCAATTTCAGTGCTTGTGATTGGTCTGTTCATATTTTCTATTTCTTCCTGATTCAGTCTTGGCAGGTTGTGCATTTCTAAGAATTTGTCCATTTCTTCCAGATTGTCCATTTTATTGGCATAGAGTTGCTTGTAGTAATCTCTCATGATCTCTTTTATTTCTGCAGTGTCAGTTGTTACCTCTCCTTTTTCATTTCTAATTCTATTGATTTGAGTCTTCTCCCTTTTTTTCTTGATGAGTCTGGCTAGTGGTTTATCTATTTTGTTTATCTTCTCAAAGAACCAGCTTTTAGTTTTATTGATCTTTGCTATTGTTTCCTTCATTTCTTTTTCATTTATTTCTGATCTGATTTTTATGATTTCTTTCCTTCTGCTAGCTTTGGGGTTTTTTTGTTCTTCTTTCTCCAATTGCTTGAGGTGCAAGGTTAGGTTGTTTATTCGAGATGTTTCCTGCTTCTTAAGGTGGGCTTGTATTGCTATAAACTTCCCCCTTAGAACTGCTTTTGCTGCATCCCACAGGTTTTGGGTCGTTGTGTCTCCATTGTCATTTGTTTCTAGGTATTTTTTGATTTCCTCTTTGATTTCTTCAGTGATCACTTCATTATTAAGTAGTGTATTGTTTAGCCTCCATGTGTTTGTATTTTTTACAGATCTTTTCCTGTAATTGATATCTAGTCTCATGGCGTTGTGGTCAGAAAAGATACTTGATACAATTTCAATTTTCTTAAATTTACCAAGGCTTGATTTGTGGCCCAAGATATGATCTATCCTGGAGAATGTTCCATGAGCACTTGAGAAAAATGTGTATTCTGTTGTTTTTGGATGGAATGTCCTATAAATATCAATTAACTCCATCTCGTTTAATGTATCATTTAAAGCTTGTGTTTCCTTATTTATTTTCATTTTGGATGATCTGTCCATTGGTGAAAGTGGGGTGTTAAAGTCCCCTACTATGAATGTGTTACTGTCGATTTCCCCTTTTATGGTTGTCAGTATTTGCCTTATGTATTGAGGTGCACCTATGTTGGGTGCATAAATATTTACAATTGTTATATCTTCCTCTTGGATCAATCCCTTGATCATTATGTAGTGTCCTTCTTTGTCTCTTCTAATAGTCTTTGTTTTAAAGTCTATTTTGTCTGATATGAGAATTGCTACTCCAGCTTTCTTTTGGTTTCCATTTGCATGAAATACCTTTTTCCATCCCCTTACTTTCAGTCTGTATGTGTCTCTAGGTCTGAAGTGGGTCTCTTGTAGACAGCAAATATATGGGTCTTGTTTTTGTATCCATTCAGCCAATCTGTGTCTTTTGGTGGGAGCATTTAGTCCATTTACATTTAAGGTAATTATCGATATGTGTGTTCCTATTCCCATTTTCTTAATTGTTTTGGGTTCGTTATTGTAGGTCCTTTCCTTCTTTTGTGTTTCTTGCCTAGAGAAGTTCCTTTAGCAGTTGTTGTAGAGCTGGTTTGGTGGTGCTGAACTCTCTCAGCTTTTGCTTGTCTGTAAAGGTTTTAATTTCTCCATCAAATCTGAATGAGATCCTTGCTGGGTAGAGTAGTCTTGGTTGCAGGTTTTTCTCCTTCATCACTTGCAATATGTCCTGCCACTCCCTTCTGGCTTGCAGAGTTTCTGCTGAAAGATCAGCTGTTAACCTTATGGGGATTCCCTTGTGTGTTATTTGTTGTTTTTCCCTTGCTGCTTTTAATATGTTTTCTTTGTATTTAATTTTTGACAGTTTGATTAATATGTGTCTTGGCGTATTTCTCCTTGGATTTTTCCTGTATGGGACTCTCTGTGCTTCCTGGACTTGATTAACTATTTCCTTTCCCATATTAGGGAAGTTTTCAACTATAATCTCTTCAAATATTTTCTCAGTCCCTTTCTTTTTCTCTTCTTCTTCTGGAACCCCTATAATTCGAATGTTGGTGCGTTTAATGTTGTCCCAGAGGTCTCTGAGACTGTCCTCAGTTCTTTTCATTCTTTTTTCTTTATTCTGCTCTGCAGTAGTTATTTCCACTATTTTATCTTCCAGGTCACTTATCCGTTCTTCTGCCTCAGTTATTCTGCTATTGATCCCATCTAGAGTACTTTTAATTTCATTTATTGTGTTGTTCATCGTTGCTTGTTTCATCTTTAGTTCTTCTAGGTCCTTGTTAACTGATTCTTGCAATTTGTCCATTCTATTGTCCATTCTATCTCCAAGATTTCGGATCAACCTTACTATCATTATTCTGAATTCTTTTTCAGGTAGACTGCCTATTTCCTCTTCATTTGTTAGGTCTGGTGGGTTTTTATCTTGCTCCTTCATCTGCTGTGTGTTTTTCTGTCTTTTCATTTTGCTTATCTTACTGTGTTTGGGGTCTCCTTTTTTGCAGGCTGAAGGTTCGTAGTTCCTGTTGTTTTTTGTGTCTGTCCCCAGTGGCTAAGGTTGGTTCAGTGGGTTGTGTAGGCTTCCTGGTGGAGGGTACTAGTGCCTGTGTTCTGGTGGATGAGGCTGGATCTTGTCTTTCTGGTGGGCAGGTCCACGTCTGGTGGTGTGTTTTGGGGTGTCTGTAGACTTATTATGATTTTGGGCAGCCTCTCTGCTAATGGGTGGGGTTGTGTTCCTGTCTTGCTAGTTGTTTGGCATAGGATGTCCAGCACTGTAGCTTGCTGGTCGTTGAGTGAAGCTGGGTGCTGGCGTTGAGATGGAGATCTCTCCGAGATTTTTGCTTTTGATATTATGTGCAGCTGGGAGGCCTCTTGTGGACCAGTGTCCTGAAGTTGGCTCTCCCACCTCAGAGGCACAGCACTGACTCCTGGCTGCAGCACCAAGAGCCTTTCATCCACAGGGCTCCTTAATTTGGGATGATTCGTTGTCTATTCAAGTATTCCACAGATGCAGGGTATATCAAGTTGATTGTGGAGCTTTAATCCGCTGCTTCTGAGGCTGCTGGGAGAGATTTCCCTTTCTCTTCTTTGTTCTCACAGTTCCCAGGGGCTCAGCTTTAGATTTGGCCCCGCCTGTGCGTGTAGGTCGCTGGAGGGCGTCTGTTCTTTGCTCAGACAGGACGGGGTTAAAGGAGCCGCTGATTCGGAGGCTCTGGCTCACCCAGGCCGGGGGGTAGGGAGGGTCACGGAGTGCGGGGCGGGCCTGCAGCGGCAGAGGCCGGCATGACGCTGCAGCCTGAGGGCGCCGTGCGCTCTCCCGGGGGAGCCGTCCCCGGATCCCGGGACCCTGGCAGTGGCGGGCTGCACAGGCTCCCCGGAAGGGCGTGTGGCTAGTGACCTGTGTTCGCACACAGGCCTCCTGGCTGCAGCAGCAGCGGCCTTAGCGTCCCATGTCCGTCTCTGGGCTCCGCACTCTTAGCCGCGGCTCGCGCCCGTCCCTGGAGCCCTCTCAAGCAGCGTTCTTAATCCCCTCCTCGTGCACCAGGAAACAAAGAGGGACGTAAAAGTCTCTTGCCTCTTCGGCAGGTCCAGACCCCTCCCCGGACTCTCTCCCGGCCAGCCGCGGCGCACCAACGCCCTGCAGGCTGTGTTCATGCCGCCAACTTCAGTTCTGTCCCGGTGCTCCGACAAAAGCCGGAGCCTCAGCTCCCAGCCCCACCCGCCCCGGCGGGCGAGCAGACAAGCCTCTCGGCTGGTGAGTGCCGGTCGGCCCCGATCCTCTGCGCTGGAATCTGTCTGCTTTGCCCTCCGCACCCCTGTTGCTGTGCTCTCCTCCGCGGCTCCCAAGCTCCCCCACTCCGCCTCCCGAAGTCTCCACCCGCGAAGGGGCTTCCTAGTGTGTGGACACTTTTCCTCCTTCACAGCTCTCTCCCGCTGGTGCAGGACCCGTCCCTATCCTTTTGTCTCTGTTTAGTTTTTTCTTTTGCCCTAACCAGGTACGTGGGGGGTTCCTTGCCTTTTGGGAGGTCTGAGGTCTTCTGCCAGCGTTCAGTAGGTGCTCCGGAGGAGTTGTTCCACGCGTAGATGTATTTCTGGTGTATCTGTGGAGAGGAAGGTGATCTCCGCGTCTTACTCTTCCGCCATCTTCCCGCACTCTTCCGCCATCTTCCCGTGAACAATTTAGATAAAGTGGACAGAGCCCTTCTCAAAACCAATGTAAGATAAAATTGGAAATATAAATATGAATATGAATATTTTCCAAGTTGTTTTAAAGGACCAGCAAAATCCTAATACTGAAATTTGGGGAAAATATTATAAGTAAATCTTAAACCAATATCCATTGCTATTATAAATTTTTAAATCATTAACAAAAGATCAGCATATTTCATCCTGTCATATGTTTAAAAAAAAGAAAATTATAGACATCTGGTCAAATGAAGTTTTTCCCAGGAGTAAACTTTTAACACTTGAAAATCAATCATAGGTAAAGATAATTTCATCTGGCAAAAGTGAGCATTTATTCATGATAAAAACTCTCAGCAAAATATGAGTAGATGGGAACTCGCCCAATCAGATAATGGGATCACATGAAAAATCCATAACATCATATTAAATGAAGAAACAGAATATTTTCCCCTAACATTAGGAACAAGGTAAAGATGATTCTAATCATATAAACAAGGCAAGAAAAATAAAGACATAAACATTAAGTAGAAAAAGGTAACATTGTCTCTTTTCTCAGACAGTTTGATTGTTTAGAAAGTACTCAGTAGTCTAATAAATAAATAAATGAACAAAACATTTAGAACTAATAAAGCCTCAAGATATAAGATCAATATAAAATAATAAACTTTATATATACTAGAGAATTAAAGTTTAAAATTCATTTTAAATAGCATAGAATACCTGGTAATGAATTTAACATAATATGTACAAGACCTCTACACTAATAACTATGATAATTGCTAAGAGAAATTAAGAAAGCCTAAATAAATAAAGAGATATGTCATGTTCATGAATTGAAGTCTCAATATTGTTAAGATATCAATTCTATCTAAATTCACTCATAGATTCAACACTATCTTCATCATAAGTCAAACTGGCTAAACAAAAAAAATGACAAGCAAATTATATGAAAATGCAAAGAATCTACAATGACCAAAGCAATCTTGACAAATAGAACAAAGGTGGAGGATTTGACATACCAGGCTTCATCTTACTACACAGCTCCATTAAACAAGACTGTGGTGTTGACATAAGAATAGGGAAATAAATCAGTGAAACAGAATAAGAGATCCATTAGATTTTCAACAAAAACGTCAAAGGGATTAAATGATTAATACAATTTTTTTTCTTTTAATTTTTGGTGACGCAGTGCAGCGGGATCCTAGTTCCCTGACCAGGGAGTGAATTCGTGACCCCTAGATTGGAAGTCTTAACCACTGGACCACAAGGGAATTCCCCAAAGTCTTTTTAACAGACTGGATATTCACATGGGAATAAAAATGAACCTCAACCCTTACTTGACACCATACAAAAAATTAATTTTAATTTAATGTAAAAGCTAAAACTGTAAAGCATTTAGGTAGGAAAACATAGGAGAATACTTCCACAACCTGAGAGAAGACAAAGTTTTCTTAGAGCATGGAACACAATAACGGTAAAAGAAAAAAAATTCATAAGTTAGATTTTTTTTTTAATTCTGCTTACCTAGAGACAAATTTAAGAAAATGAACAATAAATTTGCAAAACATTTATCTAACAGCAAGCTTTTATTCAGACTATAAAGAGCTCTTACAACTCAACAATAAAAGGAAAAAGCTAATTTTTAAAATGAGCAAAAGACATGAACAAACAATTCACAAAGGAAGGCATGAAAATTGCCAATAAGCACCTGAAAAGTTTTCTTCCTTATTAGTCATCAAGGAAGTGTAATTAAAAGCACAATAAGATGCCACCACACTCCCAGTAGAAAGGTTGAAATTGTAATGACTGTTTAAGTCAAGATTGTGATAATGTGGAACACGGATCTCTTATATCGCTAATGGGAATGTAAAATGGCATAATCTATTTGAAAAAGTTTAGTAGTTTGCATGTTTAAGTTAATTATAGACCTACCTTTGACCCCATAATTCTAATCCTAGGGGTTTGCCCAGGGGAAATAAAGACATATGACTTCAAACAAATTTGTGCAAAAATGTGAATAAAAATTTATTCATAATAGCTGAAAACTGGAGACAGCTCAAGTGTCCATGGATAAGAAAATGGATAAGAAAATCATAACATAATAAAATATGACTCAGCAATAACTTTAAGTGAATTATTGGTACATTCAACAATATTAGTGAATCTTGCAGATATTATAGTGAGTGAAAGAAACTTCACACAAAGCGGAACATACCATATATTGTCACTTATATGAAATTCTAGGACAGGCAAAATGAATCTATGGTGAAAAATCAGAACAGTGGTTGCCTCCAGTTGGGAACCAAGAAGGGGGAATTTACTAGGAAGGGATACAGGGAAATTTCTGGAGGATGAAAATGTTTTATGTCTTAGAGGTGGTATGGTTTACAGGGATGTATTTATTTGTCAAACTGCCTCGAACTGTACATTTAAGATTTGTTCACTTCAAAGTGTGTAAATTGTATGTAAAAAGTGGTAAATAAATTTTGAACTTTAGTTAGTAGGTTTGCTTTTCACAGTGGTGTGGTTTAGCAATACTGAAATGGCTTTCTGTGTATTCTAAACTACAGCAAATGACTAAATATATTGAAGATAATGGGATACAGATTTCTCACTGCTGTGAAAGGAGTTACAAATATGGAGAGGAGAAAACCAGATTCTAACTCTATTGTGTTGGTTGGAATTAGAGGATTAACTCAGATTTTTTAAAATAGGTAAAGGAAAAATTAGAGATAGACATTTATTTATATTTATATGTCATATGTGTATATAAGTAGTTATAATATATACATATCCACACACATATGCACACGTATTTTTTAAACTTTCTACATTTCTAAGTGAAAAAGCAGATTAGACAAAGCTGAAGGAGAATGGGTAAACTGAGGTTATTACCCTGAATACCTCACAGTGTGAAAAAGAGATGGAAATTATGAAAGAAAGATTAAGCCTCATGGAAGACAGAGTTAGAAGGTCCAACAAGTATTTAACAGAATTCCTGAAGGGAGAGAATAGAAAGAATTATCAAAAAGATAGCAGATGAAAATAGCCCAAAACTAATAAAAGATAGAATTCTTTGGTTTGAGGGAGAACATTGAATCTTGAAGAAGATGAGTAATAAATCCATAGTTACACAACTTTGCAAGAAAATATGGATTTTGTATGAGGACTGCCAGTTAGATTGGAAGGAAGAAGGAGGAGGAGGAGGAAGAGGAAGAAAAGGAAGGAGGAGGGGAGGAAGAGGGGAAAGAAGAGGAGGAGGAGGAGCAGGGGGCCAGGGGAAGAGGAGGAGAAATAGGTGGAGAGGGAAGAGGAGGAGGAGGGAGGGGAAGAGGAGAAGAGGGAAGAGGAAGGGGAAGGGGAGGAGGAAGAGGGGGGAGGGGAAGAAGAGGAGAAATAAGTAGAGAGGGAAGAGGAGGAGGAGGGGGAAGGGAAGAGGAAGAGGAAGAGAAAGAGGAGGAGGGGGAGGTTCAGGGGAAGGAGGAAGGGGAAGAGGACGAGGAAGGGGAGGAAGAGGAGGGGGAGGGGAAGAGAAAAAGAAGAATGTTTCAAAGTTTTGAGAGAACGAAACAGTGTCATCTAGAATCCTATACTCAACAAAATTATTATGAATATTGATAGATTAATAATGATAATTTAAATAGACTAAAAGAGTTTTCTATTCATAGATCACTCTTGAGAGAAAACAGATTAATTAAATGTAATTGTATTGAAAATAAAGAATTCTGTGATTTAAATGACACTATAAGAAAAAAAGATGGGCTGCAGACTGGGATAAAGTATTTGCAAAGCATTTAATAAAATATATAAATTATCTTATATATATTTTAGTATATGTACACACTCCATCAAATCACTGAGATAGACAACACAGTAAAAAATTTGTCAATGAATTTAGAATGTATTGTAATTCATAGAAAAAACCTTAATGGCCAATAAGTATGGGAAACATCGTCCCACTCACTAGCAATCAGAAAAATGCAAATTAAACCAAATGACACCATTAAAACAATGTATTGCTATTTCATAACATTAAGAATATGAAATTAAAAAATATATTGGATGATATCAAGTGCTGGTGACGATATGGAGAAAACAAAAACCTCCTATACTGCTAGTAGCAATATAAAGTGCCACAACCATGCTGAAGAGCAATTTGGCAAAATCTCCTAACTTGGAGATATATGTACTCAGTGATCTGCAATTCTATTTCTGGATGCATTTATGCTACCCAGAATAAATATTGACAAAAATGTACAAGGAGACATGTGTAAGGATGTTCATTATAGTATTGTTTGTAATAAAAAATAAGGAAACTATTTACATGCCCATTAAAAGAATAATGGATAAATAAAAGGTATGTTAAATAGCAGTTGACCTAAGTAAAGCATCATGTATCAACATGGATGATTCTCAAATTTTTATTTGAACAATAAAGAGATGAGATGGAGACAGAGAAAGAGAGG
Source organism: Lagenorhynchus albirostris (assembly GCF_949774975.1). Lineage (NCBI taxonomy): Eukaryota > Metazoa > Chordata > Mammalia > Artiodactyla > Delphinidae > Lagenorhynchus > Lagenorhynchus albirostris. The sequence goes on from NC_083095.1 coordinate 7,274,406, forward strand.
CAGAGAGACAGAGAGAGAGAAATGAAGATACCAGGTATACAAACCTTAAAAAGAATACTCAACACAACATTCTGTATTGTTTAGGGCTACTTTTATATAGTAAAAGCAGAGAACATAGAAAACAGTAATAGAGTTCTGGAAAAGATTTTCTCAGGGAGGGAAGAAAGGGAATGGGATTGTATGGTAGAGGTAGGGGGAGACGTGGATGAGGAACGGTCCATTAGCCAAATCTGTAATGTTTTATATCTTTCAAGAGAAAATATCTGAAGAAAATAAAATATTCACATGTGTCAAATCTGTATTATATAAATATCTGTGTCTATTCTATTGTTATCTATATTTTTACATGTTTGGTATATTTTGTGAATACAAATTTTTGGAAAGCATTTTAACAAATAACATCACGCCAATTAAGTCACAATTCTACAAATATGCTACAAATTGTTATGTATACCTGAGTAATAAAAGCATAAAGTATGGATAAGAAGCATGCAGAACAATTTCAAAATTCTGAAGACTTCTGGAGATGCAGCAAGAAAAACGGGGTCAGAGAGGGATGTAAGTAGACTTAGATCGTCTCCAGAGTAGTTAAAAAAATGTCAGTGAAAAAGAGCTAAACCTTCACATTTGCGAATTCTAGGTATTAGATTAAAACATTGTTATAGTATTTTTTATATGTCAGTTTGTTTGAATTATTTCTAAATAAAATTATTTTTAGTTGAGTCCTGGTAAATTTTCCCAAGAGTTTTCCATAATTTTAGCATGAGTTGTTCTTACATTTATTCTTCATTCCAGGTAACTTGGATTCCTTGCCTTTCCCAACCATTTTTTTTATTCTAGTGGAAAGAGAAGAGATAGCATTTGACATCTTCATAGGGACATAACAACGTGTACCCCACATAGAGATACACAGATTTGTACTGAAAAAGAACTGAGTATATATGTACAGAGCCTGTTAGATAATTTGCTATGTGCTGGGCACATAGATAGGTAGGTAGGTAGATAGATGATAGACAGATAGATAGATAAATCGATAGGTAGGTAGATAGTTTGGACTTCAGTTTCCTCAACTCTAAAATGGTTGACGATGATGGCGATGATGATAATAATAGGGTCGTACGATGTTAATATGGGATATAAACGAGCTCAAGAACTGAATGTATGGATATATGGCCTGGCACACAGTGACCATTCATGAATAAAGTACTTTGCTTGTACCTTGTACCTATTTCTTTCTGTGATCCTCAATACATTAGCTCTACAAAGTCAAACCATTTATTAATGCAAATTTGTGGCCATTTCTAACACCCAAAAAGGTAAATACATGGGAACCATATTGTCATGGCATTGACTGTGGCCACCTCGGCTCCAGAAGGTGGCCAAGGCATATGGCACCCCAGAATGTGGCCGCTGTGGCTACTCCTAGCTCGGCCACGTACTTTTTGCACTATCTTGGATGAGATTTGTTTTTTCTCTAAGCCTCAGTTGTCTCTTCTGTAAGTGAAGACAGTAATTCCTACCTGATCACATGAAGTTTAGAGATTCCCAAATGAGAAGAATTATATGAATATTCCTAGTCATCTCCTAAGAGTTATCATTACTCACTGGGATTGTGGTATCTGGTGGATCCCTAGCAAAGAATGGTAAAGTTTTGTTTGGGCTTTCAGAATTTTGTAAACCTTGCAGCAAGCCTGTGGTTCAGTTCCTTAGACCCTGAGCTCTAGGGCCTCCAGCATTTTTAATAAAATTACTACCTTATTTAGGAGGGATCTAATTCTTATTATTTAAAGTGCTGTTGGCAGCTGACACACTGAGAAAATTATTAAAATATAATTTAACTGGCATTTTAGTCAGGAAAAAACCCACCCTTGTTGTTCATAGAGTAACACAAAAAAGAACATTTCCCATCCAAAATAAAACACTGGCAAACTGTGTTTTATCTCAAAATCTTTTTTCCTCTGGGAATCTGTGTAATGCTTCCTAATTATCAACTTACATTAGGGGAAAGATTACAAACGTTTATGAATTTCTAACAAAATATCCTGATGAGGTCCTTGCCAAATGTGAAAAGATTCTGATTTGACTGGTTCAGAGGGCAGGCGTGAGCACATCAATCCACTGCCTCCTGGACAGTTCTCCTAGGATGTCACCTCAGCCTCCACCTGTCACAGCCCTGCTTGTCACCTGCCCCCCACCAAACTAATGCTCCTTCTTGACTTCGCTTCTCACCGATGTCTGAGTTACCAGTGTGGAAACCGCACCATTTACTCCGTCCTCTCTGACTGAGGGAGGGACACAGGGCTGAGCGAACTGGCCATGAGGAAGGACATATCCCAGCTCCACCAGCTACCACCTGTGCCACCTTCAAGAACCACTGTGTGTGAGCATCCACCCCCTAACCACTTCAGACCTTGGAGTTGATCAGTACTTTAAAGACGAGGGGGAGATGCAAGAGAGAAAAAATACGGGGACATATGTATATGTATAACTGATTCATTTTGTTATACAGCAGAAACTAACACACCATTGTAAAGCAATTATACTCCAATAAAGATGTTTTAAAAATAAATAAATAAATAAAGACTAGGGTCCCAGGTCCTCAATGACAGAAGGGAGGTTTTTAACCAAAAGTTGGCCACTCACTGCCTGCTGACATGTGACAGGGGCCAGACGGGTACCAGGAGACTGGTGGTAGACATGCTGTCAACTGGTGGTATTATGGACTGAACTGTGTCCTCTAAAAATTCGTATGTTAAAGTCCTAAGCCTCAGCACCTCAGCATGTGACTTTATTTGGAAATAAGAGTCATTGCAGGTGTAACTGGTTAAGATGAGGTCACTAGAGTGGCCCCTGATCCAATAAGACTGGTGTTCTTATAAAAAAGAGAAATTTGAACACAGAGACAAGCATGCAAGAATGCCACATGAGGATAAGGACAGAGATCAGAGTGATGCTTCTGAATTGCCGAAGACTGCCAGAAACCCCCAGATGCCGGGGGGAAGCCTGAGACAGATCCTCTCTCACAGCCCTCAGAATGAACCAACCCTGTTGGCACCTTCATCTCAGACCTCTAGCCTCTAGAACAGTGAGATGATAGATTTCTGTTGTTTAAACCATCCAGCTTGAAGGTACTTTGTTAAGCAGCCCTAGGAAACAAATACAGCTGAACAGGGTGAGGATAGCCAACTGGTTCCAGCTAACAGCCAAAACGTGGCAGGCTCTGAGCTGCTGGACCTTCAGATTTGACAAGATATGCCAGAAATCTCTCAATCTGTGAAACCTCCTAATTTTAAAATGGCAATTGATTCAAAAATTTTAAACAATTCTACAACCCTGACCCTTTCACCCTCCTCCCCGCCACCCCCCCACAAAAAAATCTCTTCTAGCCACAAATTTCAACTTGTGGACTAAATGACTTTAATTCCTGTTCAGTTATAGCACTCTATAAAACTATGACTTTCAAACTTCTCCATTGGGAATATTCTTCTCAAATGAATCAATCCATGAAATCAATGCAAAATCGGGGGTGAAGTGGGAGGTCCAGGTTACACACAGAAGGAAGAATAGAGGGGAACGAATATGTTATGCACACTTCCTATTGCCATAAATTGTTGTTTGCATTTTACACACAAATTCTCATATAATCTATACAAGAGTTATAGGTGGTGGGCATTTTTTTCCCCTTTGTACAGATGAGAAAACTGTGAGACCAATAAATTCAAGAACATTCAACTTCACACAGCTGCTTCGTAGAAAACCAGCTTGTTGGACTCCAAGACTTGTCTGTGGCAAGCCCCCAGGTGCCTCCAAGGAAGCGAGGAAGGCACTGTTGAGGAGTGAGGTCATTTATGTGACCCAGGTGTTGTCAGCTCATTGGGAACGTCATTGAGGATGCAGTTGGTAGGTCCTTGAACCCTGAGTGCTTCATGCGGCAGAAAGCCCTGGGAACATTCCCATAAGCATCCTCCACCTCCCTGCTTCCCTCCTCCACACAAACCACTTAATTCTCAACCACCCTGTCTCTCTCTGCTATCACTAGTTGGTGTGGTCACCATCATAGAATGGCTGAACACCTCAGTGATGTCTGGTCAAGCCTTCATCTATTCACTCCTTTCCTCTTCCTGTTTTCTCTGTCCACCATTGCCACGTGAAGCCTCCTGAATCTCACTCTCTCATTCATGGACCACTCATGTGCAGGAGCCAAGATCCAAGGCCTTTATCTGGACAGCCAAGGCTTGCCCTCCACCTAGCTCCTTTCCCTTCATCTCCTCAAGCCCTCCATCTTTCCCCACCAGGTCTGGTTCTAGACTTTTCCGGCTTTGAATATGCCAGAGTTCTGCTTCTGGGCTGTTCCCTCCATGTGTATTTTCATGTCTATACTTTCTATCCAAATCTTTTCTGTACCAACAAGACCACTATGGAAAACCTGCTCTGAGAATCCTCAGTCTTCCCTACTAAGACACCATATTAATTTAGTGCTTTAGGATACGCCAATGCATTTTGCTTTTCATTGGAAAAAGAAAAGTGTCACCTCTAAAAGCTGGATTCCTGTGCCAGCTCTTTCATGAATTTATGGAGTGACATTGGGTACATCCATCATCCTCGTTGGACACCTGTGGGGTAAGCATAGTGGATTAGAATCAATCTCTCCAGTATTTTACAGCCTCTAAGATGCCATGACTCTATATACTTATTTTGAGTTCTCCCCACACTCAGCGCATTGGCTCATTCACAGGCACATTAATTGAGCAAATACCCCCGTGGGTCACGCCTAGTCCCAGATACAGCTCCAGTCAACAGGGACACAGATGTAAATGAGATAACATATCACTTCCTCTCATGGAGCCTGTAGCCTAGGTGGGGAAAGTACTAAAGCAGAAAACAAGTGAGTAAATAAGGCTATTTTCATCTTGATAAGGGTTGTGAAGAAATGAAAAGAGTGGTGAGCTAGAGACAGACTGAGGTGGCAGGGAACACATGAGAGAGAAAGGTTAAGAAAAGAGTGGAGACTTGAAGACAGGTAAGAATCAGCTCTACAGAGATAAGGAGAAGAACCCTCCAGGCAGAGGGAACAGCACTTGAATAGACCCTGCGGGACACCCTTGACATGTTTAAGGAACAAAACAAAGGTAGTGTGGCTAGGGGAGAGAGGGCAAGTGGAAAATACTGAACGATAAGCTGGGGTTCAAGGGCAAGGACTGCAGCCCAATTGGGCTCTGTTGGTAAGCAGGAGTTTGAATCTTTTTCCAAGTGCAATGAAGAGCTATTGGAGGATCACATTTATGTCAATGATGCAACAGATCTCCCACAACTTCCTTACAAGTTCAGTGTAGAGCATCAATTACATTGGAAACCATCTGACAACAAAGTTAAGCCCATGATTTCATAGTAGGAAGTGGCATCCATGTGGACCTGACTTAGCTCGAGAGCACAACTTTCCCCAAAGGGATATGGAAATCATGCCCTTTTAGGGAATGACTAAACAAACTCTGAATGTCAGCCCAAGGAAAGAAAAACTCAAGAGGAACACAGTAATGGCTACAGATGTCAAAAGAGCTCTCCTGGGAAAGAAAGGACAGAACAGTGCTTTGGGAGCCAATTAGGTTCAGTAGGGGTGCTCTAGAGAACGATATTTCAGCTACTAGTAACAACCTTCTAAACAGCCAGAGTGTCCCAGTTATGAAGAGGAAAGAACTCCTGGGAGCAGAAGGCTCTGCATCTTGGAAGTGGACAAGTGGTGGCCCAGGGACCATGGCAGGACTTCAGGCACGGCAAGTGGCTGGACTGCAGGCTGTACCAACACCAGGATCCCATTGCTCTATTGCTTTCTCTCGCTGGGGATGGAAAATCAGTGCCAGGGTCTTACTGGTAGAGAAACTTCAAATTATAATTACAAATTTGCTTTTTCAGATAAAATCACACTAATCTTCTGAAATAGAGCCTGACTGGTTTTAAATACAGCTCCTCTTTATCAGATTTAAACTTCCACCAAATGTAGCTAAGAGGAAGGGAGGGATAGAAGAAGAGCTTAGCCAAGAGTAAAAATTTAGAAATCTGCTCTTTGGTCGATGGATCTGTCCAAAAGCAAAACTTCATTTGAAGTTTCTCAGAATCATGAGAACAATTGGCTCTGGTCAGAGTCAATCTGGTAAATTACACACAACACACACACACACACACACACACACACACACACACACACACACACACAGTGATTGGGGTGAGACCATGGAGGGAGCTCTTTAAAAGGCATTAAAGCCAGGCTTTTCCATCAGCAATATTTCCACTGGCTATTTTATATACTCTGCGCCTCTCAAGACTGAAGTATCTAAGATTTTCATTCCTAATCATTGTCTTTCAATAGGGAATGTTTAAAGAGTATTGGTTTGGGAAGCCACCCTGGGTTTCTACCCCAGCTCTTCCAAGTAAAGCTAATCACGACGACAATGATTCAGTTTCTCTGAGCTTTAAGTTTTACAAAGAATAAAAAAAAGAAGGGAAGGAAGAATTTGTTTTGTTGGGTAAATTTAAATATGAAATGAAATAACGTATACAAAGTGTTTTTGTGTATTGAAAACTCATTGAAGCCTCACTATAGTCATGTGAGGAAGACACATTTTATAGATAAGGCAATTGAGGCCCAGAGGGTTTAAGGAACTTGTTCCACGTTTTACAATTGGTACATGGTGGAGCTAGGATCTGAACTAAGAGCTGTTGCTCTTAATCATTCAGTGGAGTGCCCTTACCGTAGCCCTAAGATATAGAAATCGACATAGGTATAGATATAGATATGTAATACTATAGCAGCATTAATACACGCATGGTATTGAATAACATCACCTAATTTTCTACCTTTTCTTTCCTTCTTCCTCTCACCTCTACAGTGGGATCTGCCGTGCTGCTAATGGTCAGTTTTCTAGAGCACCATCTAAACGTGCATGGCTCTTTTCAAGGCTCTCTCACTGCCTGTAGAGAAAAACTCAAATGTCTCAGCACAGCTTACAACTTTACCTCTTGTTCTTCTAAATTCATTTCCTGTGGCTCTATCCTTGTACTGAATACCCCAGTCCCCCCAGACTTCTCCTTCTCCCCAAGCAGCGCTGCTTTCTCATGCCCATGTGCCCTGGTGTCTGCTGCCCTCCAGCCTAGAATACTCTTCCTGCATCCCCCTGCCACAAACACTCCACTCTACTTCCTTCCAGGCACCCTCTGTCATGCTGGCCCAACTCCACTCCTCTTAATCTGGTAAGTCTTGCAGGAGAGATGCCCCTGGTTGTTAGGTGGGGAAAACCAATTCAGAGAAAGTTTGGTTTGACATTGTACAGCAAGAAAGTGAAGCTGACATTTATTATTTTTTAATGAATTTTTATTGGAGTATAGTTGCTTTACAAAGTTGTGTTAGTTTATTGCTGTACAGCAAAGTGAGTCCATTATATGTATATATATCTCCTCTGTTTTTCAGACTTCCATCCCATTTCAGTCACCACAGAGCACTGAGTAGAGTTCCCTGTGCTATACAGTAGGTTCTCATTAGTTATCTGTTTTATACATAATAGTGTATATATGTCAGTCCCAATCTCCCAGTTTATCCCACCCCCCTTTCCCTGCTTTAACCGTAAGTTTGTTCTCTACATCTGTGATTCTGTTTCTGCTTTGCAAATAAATTAATCTCTAACATTTTTCTAGATTCCACATACAAGCGATGATATTTGTTTTTCTCTTTCTGACTTATTTCACTCTATATGACAATCTCTAGGTCCATCGATGTCTCTGCAAATGGCACTCTTTTGTTCCTTTTTATGGCTGAGTAACATTCCATTGTATATATGTACCACATCTTCTTTATCCTTTCCTCTGTTGATAGACATTTAGGTGGCTTCCATGTCCTGGCTGTTGTAAATAATGAAGCTGACATTTAAACCCACATCTTTCTAGCTTTAAGACTCGCTTACATCCATCACACAACCTCCCTAAAATAATTGGGGAGATTATATCCTAGCTCTAACTAGACCTGCGAAGGTTGGCATGTGTCTTGATAGGGCTTAAGGGAGTATTTTAAATGTCCCTCCAGTTAATTATCCTGACCCCTGAGTGGTGCCCCCTTCTGCTACATCAGATGGCTTCTGGACCCACACAATCCAAAACACCACTGGCGGATGCAGCCACAGCTCTGGGAAAGATCTCTCTATCTCTCTGTCTGTCTACTCTCTGTCTCTGCCTTGCAGGCCCATGCACAAAGCAAGCCTGGCTTGGGAAGCAAAAGAAAATGGAATAAGGGGGCATATGCATTTTATCAGAACCAAACAAATTGTGGCTATAAACATTCCGTCGCCAGTGAAATTGCAGGCTTCTTTGAAGATCAGTGTCTGTTTTTTAATGTATCTATATTAAAAAAAAAAACTGGACCAAATTTTCATTCAGCCAGGATGAGTAGAAGGCTGAGGGGGAGGGAGTCTAGGATTGAACCCGGGAAAATGAAATGAGGGAGAGAGAGAAAGGAAGCCTTCTGTCCTGGATTAGCACACTGATTAGAAGCAAGTTTCTTTCTCTCAAGCAGTCCTCCCCACAAAACCATCCACAGCCCCACAAGCCACTAACTGCAGTTATTTCTTGGGGTCCCTCTTTGCCTTACTTATTTGATATGCTCAGACTCAACTGCTGTGACAGTTTGTTAGGGGTCTTGGGAGACAGCAAAAAAGACAGCCTTCTAATTGTCTGCAATCAGCTGTTGACATCTGGAAAACACTCTCTCTATCTAGCTTTTAACCCTGTCTTCGGTCAGCCCCTAGGTTCTCCCCACCCCCTCCCTAACCTAAATTCCTGGGGCACAGAGTTGCAGCAGGAATCCCCTGCCCTCAGCTCCGTCTTCAGGCCCACACCCTCAGTCCAGTCCTTGCATCCTCTGGACCATCTCATCCCAGCCCAGGGCTTCCATTACTCTCTACAGAGGGACAAGACCCAAAGCCCTACCTCCAGCTTTGATCAATCTTTCTTGCCCCAGAACATCTTCAGCTGTATAACAGTCATTCCAGTTACTTTCATTCCTTTGTGGGTAAACATAAACAAAACAAAACAAAAGAAAAAACACACAAATAACTCCTTCCAAACCAAGAACGTCAACGATTATATGTGTAAGCAAGGCTCACAGACTTCTCTCTCCAGCCAGGACCTCTCTCTTGCTTTCTGCACTCATGCATTTTTCTGCTCTGACCTTCTGTTCTTCTAGACATTACATGTGAATTTTGTTTAAGCACGTTGAACTCTAAATGTCTAACATTGAACTCATCCCTGCACCATCGAGAGTCGCTGATATGTGCAAATAGCTAAGGATACACCGAGACTGGGGACACCTTCCAGTCTTCTTCCGCCTTGCATCCTTCTAATTCAATACAAATTACAGTGATTTTCCAACTGCAGCCACCACTGTTTTCAGTCACTGCTACTATCATCATTACAACCTTACTCTTTCTTACCAAGTATATTTATTCACGTAATGAGTTTTTCTTCCCAATGTGCTTCCAAGAAGAATTTGATGTAGCTTTGAATCTGAGAGCTAGATATGGTTAAACTGGAAAATAATAAGAAAAAATAAAATGAGATAAGATAAAATAAAATAAATGAAATTAAACTGGATAAATAAAATAATGGACACCACTCCCAAGGAAATGAATTATTCATGTTGTTAAACATTGTAGACCTGTGTTGTCATGAATGGTACATTGCTCTGTATGTGTGTTAAACTTCAATGCAAAGCTCACTAGCAGGAAAGTGAACAAAAGTATCGATATCCTTTAGAATTTGCCTCTGGGTGTTCACTCTGTTGGGAATATCCCTTCCTTTATGCTCTGTTCACTGTGCTTGACTTTGAGTCTGGAAACCATTCAAGGCCTCGTCTAAATAAATCCTGCCTTCCTGGTGGAGCTTTCTGATCTCTTCCCCAGTCAGGGTTTATCTGCTGCCCTTAACCACCTCCCCATCCTAGTTGGCTGAATTTGTCTTTCCCCAAAACCTGGTTCTGGTTCTGGGTTCTCTATCTCAGTGGATGGAACCATGATCCATCCAGAGCTACAAACCAGAAACCTGGGAGATGCCCTTGATTCCACACTCCTCATCTTTAATCATGTCCAAGGTCCTATGGCTTTTATATCCTAAATATCTCTCAAATCCTCTATCTCTCCAATTCTTCAGCTGACACTTTCACTCAAGCAGCCCCTGTATCTGGATCAATGCAAGGTGCTCACAGTGACCTGGTCTCCAAATCAGTTCTCTACACAGAGTCAGAATGATATTGTTAAAACAACCCGCCACCACCACCACCCCCACCACTTTCCCCCCTTGGTGTCCATATGCTTGTTCTCTGCATCTGTGACCCTATTTCTGCCCTACAAACTGGTTCATCGGTACCATTTTTCTAGGTTCCACATATACGTGTTAATATACGGTATTTGTTTTTCTCTTTCTGACTTACTTCACTCTGTATGACAGTCTCTCATCGCAGCACTATTTACAATAGCCAGGTCATGGAAGCAACCTAAATGCCCATCGACAGACGAATGGATAAAGAAGATGTGGTACGTACAATGGAATATTACTCGGCCATGAAAAGGAATGAAATTGGGTCCCTTAATTCTTAAGATAAAACCTCAGACTCCCAACAGGGCTGGGCTTCCTCACCAGTCCCAACTTGCGCAGTATCTTCTTGGCTTTTTTCACTCCAGTCACACTGACTGGCCTTCAGATTTTCCGTCAAGAGCCTTCACCCCAGCAGCTCCCTCTGCCTTGAACCAGTCCTTCTCCTTGATCTCAACTTGCTCCTCAGAAAGAAAATGACTGCTTTTTCATAGTTCCTTGACTTCTCCATATTCAGCTCAACCCTCACTCCTAATGTAGTAAGTTGACTAGTGTCCCCCAAAAAAGATATGTCAAGTCCAAACTCACACCACCTGCAAATGTGACTTTATTTGGAAGTAGAGTCTTTGTAGATGTAATTAAGTTCAGATAAGAAGATGAGGTCCTCCTAGATTTAGTGTGAGCTGTAAGTCCAGTGACTAATGTCCTCATAAGAGAAAAGGGAAAGAGATTTGAGACAGACTTGAGATTGGAGAGAGATTTGAAACACACAGAGGGGGAGGCCATGTGAAGACAGATTCAGAGATAGGAGTGATACTGCCACAAGCCAAGGATACCTAGAGCCTCTGGAAGCTGGAAGAAACCAAGAACATTTCCCCTCTACAGGCTTCAGAGAGAGCATGGGCTGCCCTATGAATTTTGAAATACTGGTTTTCAGAACTGTGATAAAATAAAACTCTGTTGTTTTAAGCCACTAAGTTTGTACTAAGTTTGTAGTAATTTGTTTGGGCAGCAATAAAAAAACTAACACGCCCAGTATGTACTCTCACTGTATCACAGCCTCACTCTTCATCCAGTCTCTGAACAGACAACCAATCATATAACGAGCAGTTGAACCCTTCACTGTTCCACTGGAATGTGAGTTTCTTGATGGTCAGCACCGTTTGGCTCACTTCTTTTGTATCCACCACGGCTAATCCAGTACTGCGCCTGTATATCCTCATTAGATTATTGTTGAATGAACTTGTAGTGGTTTAATGCACACTTCTTTGATTGCATTTTAGAGCTTTCTATGAAAATGTGATTTCATTTGTATTTCTGAACTTCATTGAAGGATCAGGCTCATCCGTGTCTAATTCTCCTGCAGCTTCCTGAACAAAGTCTGCTTTATAGTTGGCGCTCAAAAAAACATGTTTGAAGGGCAAGTAGATCTAGTCCCATATGCTCTGGAAGCCTATGGAATTTTTGCAGGTTACTATGACAGGATATTTGAGTAACATGATGTAAACATCATCACTTTTCAACCACCAGCAACTGTTCTGCCAAGCACTCCATCACCCAAGTATTTGGAAGTGGGAGTTTGTCTTCAACTAGTTGTACAGGTTTGTTTCTTATCGATCACTTCAGTGGTTCACTCATGTGCTTCACTCAACAGATATTTCCCCGGTGCCTCCAGGTGAGAGGGAAAATGGTTTAGGATGGCGAGATATGGAAGCTGAGTTGGTTGGGACCCCACACTTAAGTCTAAATAAACACCTCCCCCAGTAAAGGAGGCTATTCTATAATGACATGTTTAGTTTAATGAGGCTCCACCTTTTCGATATTATTTAAAATGGCATTTTCTTATTTTTCTCGTTATAGGACAGATATGTGTTCATTTGATAAAGTTAGAAAATACATAAAAATAGAAAAAAATGAAATACACCAGTGTTTTCTGTTGTCACATTTCAAAGGAGAACATATTTGGATATATCTATTTCCAGGGTTTTTGTCTTTATCTAGGTTTTAATTTTTCATTGTTACAATCATATGGCATATGCAATTTTCATCATATGATTTTTATTTAAATTATTTTATAGGTACTTCCCATCCTATTATATATTCTTTATTAATATAGTCTTAATATACTGCTTAATATTCCACTGGGGGGCTATCCCATAATTTTTCTAACCACTTTCTTATTATGTCATGTAGGTTGTCCTAGATATTTTGTTTATAAACAATACAGTGGTGAAGTTGTAAGTCACGCACTTTTACTAAATGTCAGACACTGTGTTAGCTCTTTTCAAAGATCCTATCTCCCTATCCTTCCAAGCAGAGGTATTTCCATTAGAGCACTCAGGCTTTGCCATGCACAGAGAAGATTTTCTTGTTTAGTTAATTTACAACATAGCTCATCTTTTTAGTTCCATGCAACGTCTCCCTTCTGTGATTCCCAACAACAGTTGGAACCTCTTTTATTTGCGAAAAATACCAAAATTGCTACCATGGCTAATAATGCTAATAGAGGCTAATTATTAGCCATTATTATTGGAATGCTGACCATGTGCTATGCGTAAGCTCATGTAATCATCATCAGCTCCTATAAAGTAGGTACTCTGACTGGTATTAACACACATAGTAGCAGATTTTGTTTTATCTACACAATTGCCTATAAGCCTAGGGATGGCAGGTGCTGAATTTAGTTTAACTCTGTTAGTCCAATAACCCCTGACATAGGAATGAGTATATAGTAGGGCATGTTAAATAACTGTCAAAACATAAATGAAGTAACAATAGTGAAAAGAAACTGACAATGTTAAGTGATGACTTAACGTTAATAACTGTTAAGTCACTTAACTACGCTAAACCTCCTATAAAATGGATATTTAGGGATGTGGATATAGGACTAGATGTTTTCCAAGGGAAAAAATGTTAATTATCTGTGCCCCTTTTATTTAAGAATTAACCACAATTTCCTGGGCACCTACTATGTGATAGTCTCTGGGCTAGTTACCAGGTTTTTTGACACTGTTAAGATAAAACTTTTTTTCTGAGAATCCAGATTTTTCATGGTGAAATAGTAGCTTTGAAGTCCCAAGATTGAACAGGAAAGAATGTCTTAGAAAATAAGTAAAGCTAACTTGCTGGTCTAGCCTCCATTTGAGATCACTGACTCGTAGGAACCTTCCTGGACCAGCTCACATGCCCACCAAACATATACTAGGCAACCCTGTTATGCATCCCCATAGTATCTTGTATTTCTCCATAACATTACATGTCTCATGCTTATATTCCCTGTTAAACACTAACCTCTGGGAAGGCCTGGGCTGTGCTCACCCCACATCCACAGTGTTTATCATTCAAGTATATTTGTGAGAGGAAGGAGAGAGGAAAACAAGAGGTCCTGGCTATTCCCCAGGGAAATGAAATCTATTAATAATGAAAGAGAGAAAAAGACAAGCTTCAGAGAGAAGAGAGAAAATGTTTCAAGGGTCCAAAGAGGGAGAGGGCACTCCCTCTCTATACTTGAATATTTTCATTGAAGTTAGAATGAGAGAATATGAATGTTTAGAGAGTATGAAGGGTGTTGGGATCTTGAAAAATTTGAAATCACATATGCAATTGCTTTGCAAGTCTCATGAATGATCTATTTCCTCTTACACTGCTGCCACTTGTTGGAGATAACTGAATATATTCAAATCTGTTTAGACACTTTGAATCTTGATGTTATCTCTCAGATTCTTAACACTGTCTGAAATTTACTTTTCGTATTTTCATGTCTTTAATCAAGAATTCTGTTGTAGGTGATAATATAGAATGGAACAGGGTAGATAGACCTCTTCCTCGGTTGTATTGTTCTTTTAATCATGATTCTTTGGGTAAGGAAAATTAATCAGCCCAAAGTCCACCTATCCTTATTTACATATTTCACAATCCCAATGACAAAAAGAAGAGTTTAAAATATAACAAAGGTAAAAAATACACAATGTATTACCTACCAAAAAATAAGATTTAAATAGCATCAGTCTTTGATGATCACAAATAGGTGATGGAGAGCAGTGAAATGACACCTTCCAAGGTTTTTTAGAGAAATGGTTTCATACCCAGAATTTACACTTGGTCAAACTATCAGTCAAGTGTGAGGGTATAATTTTTTAGTTTGCTTGTTTTAACTTTCAAGAACTTAACTTTTTACTTTCTAAATCCCCCATGTGAGAGAGATTCTTGAAGTTACCTCTAACCAAACAAGCAGGACATAAACAAAGAGGATAATGTGGGTAGAATAAAAGGATCCAATCCAAGGGCCATTGAAAAGAAAGGAAAACTAGGATGAGAGCTTTCTGCAGCCCATCTGGCCACATACATGAGAGACTCAGAAGGCCTCCAGAATGATGTATTTAAGATGTTTTATAATAATGGAAGAGTGATATGTTGGGTTTTCACTTATAAATTCAACCAAAGAGAAGACATGGAATAGATGAGTAAAGCGACGGAGCAGAAGGTCAGTGGGATCCTTCTGGACAAGATAAGAGTGATGATACAGATGACGGAAAATGGGAGGTGAGATGGGGAAGGGTTGGGAAAGAGGTGGCAGGGAAGGAGATATTCTCATTATACCACCCTATTTATGCAATAGAAATGGAGGATTCATAGATCATTGACATACACAGGTAACCAATAGATGAGCAAAAGCAGTCCTTTAAAATTAACAATGAAATTAACTGTATCAATGGAAAAGTTGGTAGAAAGTAATGTAGGTGAATGAAACTGGGTTTTGTCACAGTAGGAAATCAGTAGACCATATCCGATGTTGGAAAAATGAGAAATAAGATTAGAACACCATAGTATTTCAAAGATTTAATAATAGAAAAAAATAAAAGTGATTTCCTTGGGAGATTGAGCTGGGAATGTAGATGGGGTCTGGGGATTGTTGCTTGTTATCATAAACTCTTGTATTCTTTGAATTCTTAAGCAAATGTAAAGAATAATTTGATTTAACACATTTTTAAGAAAAAAAACTATTATAAATATCTGAGCTTATTAGAGAGCTGCCTCTGCAGCTTCCTTGTTACTTTAAACACTGATCCATTTTATTTTTGTCGGGATTATCTATGATTAAGTAGTCAGATTTCTATTTTTTTTAAAACCACAGCTGCCTCCCTCACTCCCTTCTGCTTAAGGGCTGAGAATGAAATTATATACATCCTTTCCCAGAATTGTTTGAAATGGTTGAATTGAAGATGCAGGAAAAAATCGTACCCTCATCCCTAGAAAATCATACCCTCTTCTTTCCCTAAAAGTCAGTACCTCAGGGACCACCTTTCTTGAAGTTGCTTTTCAAGTTACTCTGAGCTTCATAAGGTTAGCTGTTGCACACATAACAAGCACGATAATAATAATAATGCTAAATAATTGCTCATGCTTATTGAATGACTCTGTGGGTCATGCATTGTTCTAAGGAGTTTCAAATATCATATCATTTTAGCCCGATAATAGTCTATGGGGGCAACTAGCATGGTGGTTGAGTATAGACTCCAGGAACCACTGTCTGGAAATTGATCCAAGCTCAGCCATATACTAGCTTGTATCTACGACTTACTTTTATTTTTTTTTAATTGAAGTATAGCTGATTTACAATGTTGTGTTAGTTTCAGGTGTACAGCAAAGTGATCCAGTTATATATACATATATGTCTATTTGTCAGAAATGCAAAACTGTTTCAGAAAAAAAGTTTCCATCTCTTCTTTTGAAAAGAAAAGCAAAATAAATGCATGAGTTATTCAGTAGTACATTATTGCATTTATTAAATCTATTAAATAAAATATTGCTTTTTAAAAATTATAGTTGATTTACAACATTGTGTTACTCTCAGGTATATGGCAAAGTGATTCAGTTATATGTGTTTGTGTAAATATATATATATATATTTTTTATATATATTCTTTTTCAGATTATTTTCCATTATAGGTTATTACAAGATACTGAATATAGTTCCCTGTGCTATACAATATTCCCTTGTTGTTTATCTATTTTATAAATAGTAGTGTGTATCTGTTAATCCCAAACTCCTAACTTATCCCTCCCTTCCTCCCTTTTCTCTTTGGTAACCATAAGTTTATTTTCTATGTCTGTGAGTCTATTTGTGTTTTGTAAATAAGTTCATTTGTATTATTGTTTTAGATTCCATATATAAGTATTATTTTATGATATTTGTCTTTGTCTGACTTACTTCACTTAATATGATAGTCTCTATGCCCATCCATGTTGCTGCAAATGGCATTATTTCATTCTTTTTTATGGCTGAGTAACATTCCATTTTATATATATATACCACATCTTTACCCATTCATCTGTCTATGGGCATATAGTTTGCTTCCATATGTTGTCTATCGTAAGTAGTGCTGCAATGAACATTGGGGTGCATGTATATTTTTGAATTATGGTTTTCTCTGGATATATGGCCAGGAGTGAGATTGTAGGATCATATAGTAGCTCTATTAGACAACTTACTTTTAACTCTCTCTGATTCAGTTTCCTTATCTTTACAATGGGAATAATCACAGTACTTACCTCCTAGACTTTTGGTGAGGATTCAGTGAGTCAGTACATGAAAGCACTTCGAACAGCATCTGCCTGCCACATAATAGGCAATGAAACATAATCATGGTAGTATTATCCCAATTTTATAAATAGGAACTGAGTCACAGAGAGAGTAAATGATGCAGCTAAGATTCCAGCCTGGAGGTCTGACTTAATCTTTTTTCCACTGAGTACCATCTTGGGGTTGGGGGGGTAAAGATTTTATCTTAGGTTTGCTCTATTCATCTGCTTGAACGGCCAACACAACTCATTGCAGTGAAGTGAACTTGAGTTCTAAAGCCAGCTGTACCCATTTCCTGTAGCTCTGTGACCTTGGTCAAGTATTAACTTCTCTAATATTATGTTCTCATTAGTGGAGGTATAAAAATCTCCTTTGCTAGGTGGTTGAGAGGATTAATTAAGGTAATGTGTGGAAAGTACTCAAATCTTATTAAAAAGTAGCTATCATGGAAGACCGTTATCATCCTCTTTTCCTTTTTTAAAAAAATTATTTTATTCAAGTATAGTTGATTTACAATGTTGTGTTAATTTTTGCTATACAGCAAAGTGATTCAGTTATACATATATATACTTTCTTTTACATATTCTTTTCCATTATGGTTTATCACAGGATATTGAATATATTTCCCTGTGCTATCCAGTGGGACCTTGTTGTTTATCCATTCTGTATATAATAGTTTTCATCTGCTAATCCCAAACTCCCAATTCATCCCTCCTCCACCCTCCCCCTTGGCAACCACAAGTCTGTTCTCTATATCTGGGAGCCTGTTTCTGTTTCATAGATGAGTTCATTTATGTCATATTTTAGATTCCATATATATATTCTACATCACACATCCTCCTTTCCTGATAAGTCTTGTCCAGGACTGCCTCTGCCCTCCAGAAGCCTGAACTCTGAAAGGAGGTATAAGGTTAGTAAATGTTCAGTTTCAGCTGCCCTTACTATCTCTTAAGCACCTACTATGCCCTCAGCACTGTGCTTGGCAATTTCCTATATACATATTATATAATTTAAACTATTATGACCACTATTCCCATTTTATAGGTGAAGCAATGAAAGGTTTGACTTGACGAAGCATAAATAACAAAGCTTCTAGAACATAACTCAAAGCCCTCTGAATAGTAAAGAAATGTTTAGAAACAGGTCAACAATTGATTTTCAACTGTAAAACAAATTTTCCTTTGGTCATGTGTCTGTGAATTACTAAATCAATTCCCAGTGAGAAGGTGAACTAACACTTCAAGAGAGTGATCTGTGATCTCAGCTTTTACCAATAGTATCTGCCAATTGCTTGGGCTGGAAATAAGCAATTTAGAGTTTTGCAGATGAGCAACTGCCCTCTCAGTTCAGCCTGATCACACTGAGTTCTCCTAATGGGCAGAGAGGGAGTGTATATGGTTGATGTTGGCAGATGGGAAAACCAAGACTCACAGAGATGAAGATGTGTCCAGGACAAGCTGGCCAGGGGGCGAGGGACACCAGCTCTCCTCTAGCTCTCTTCACATGCTTCAATCTGCTCTTCAGTAGGCTCTTCTCAGAGCCTATTTCTGGGATCCTAGTAATACCTCCTACTTATGCCAGTGGGATCTCAGGTTGGGACACACGTGTTCCAGTGTATGTCTCAGTTACTCATGGATGTGATGAAAAGAATGATCATAAGCAGCTTTGGACATCTAATTATTTTTCAAGAGGTAAAAAGCGATTATGTTGATTTTACCTTGAAGCTCAAAACTTTGTGGCAAACTGTTAACAAGAAGCTGGTCCCATTTGGTAGGATCTCACCCTTCTGAGCAGGTCTCCCCCTCTGCTGGGATGAGGAGGTGAGGGGGAGGACCTCAGCATGACCAGAGAGTCACATTTTGGGTCCCCAATGTTACACGTTGTTGACAGAGAGTAAAGAAAAGCAACAGAATCTACTTTTCATGGGCAGAAAGCAAATCTAATGTTCTAGCATTTGCAATTTCAATATTGATTCAGCCTCCTGCCTCGCAGAACTCAGAGTCACAGAAAACATGTAATCTTCCCTTGCCCTTGTTTGTATGGGGTAGGGATAAATTAGAAAGTTTCTTTTTTTTTTTCCTCACATCAAACAGTACAACTTATTTCTGTAATCAACGTCAGGGAGATTCACCTTTCGGAAAATAAGAGTTTTCTCTTTATACACAAATCTGTTTTACATAAACATCATTGACCACCCACATGTAGAGATGTTTTGTTGGCAAAATTGCTCCCCCCCCGCCTCCCCCCAAATTCATATTTTGATAGTAAAGTATAGGGAGGGGAAATTCCACTTAGAAAGTCTATTGTTGTCTAAAGTTGTTCCACTTAAGACAATGGAGTCAAAGGTTTGTTCTGTTGAAGGTACATTACGATTTCCATAAATACAATTACATTCTGCTGGAAAATATTCTGCAATCACAGTTTGGTCACATGCAGAGCTGTAGTACTGGGCATAGAGAATGGAGATCACATCATTTCCTTAGAAGACTAGCTGATTACTAAATTTTTTTCCAAATTTTCTTGTTGAAGGATATTAATTCATTTGTTCAATAACTGTTTATGAAGTACCTGTTATGTGACAGTCATCGTGCTAGGCACAGAAGATGTGGTGGAAAAGGGGCCATGGATCCTGTCTGCATAGGGTTTTCTGTCTACAGGACTGATGGGATTTGGAAACATAAATAACATGTATGAGTTATAGGGCGGATAACACAAATGTATGATTTGGGACATGTAAGTAACAGACAAACATGCTTAATCTTTACAATCACCTTGTGAGGCATGCAACATTACCCACATTTTAGATATGAGAAGACAAATGCTCAGAGAGGTCAAGCAGCTGCCCAAGACCACCAGTTAGAAAGTGGTGGATTCTGAACCTATATCTGTCTGGGTACTTTCTTCTTTTAGGAAGACAAGAATAAGAATTGCTGTGGTGTTGTAGCTGTCTCTAAGATTGTCTTCACATAATACAAGTTTTCACATTGGTGATACCATGGCTGAATTTGCTTGTTTGTTGATTTAATAGGACAGCTTCACAACAATTTCCTTTTATACTTAATGACATCAACACATGTCTATTCAAATTTATTACTGTGTATTTGGAAGCAAAACAAATATTCAATCCAAGGAAATATTTAAGTAAACTATCAGCAATTTGAAAGATAAACAGATATTTAAAATATTGGTTCCAAAAGTCAAATAAACTTTTAGATAGTTATCAGATAATGAAAATGGAACTGAAAGGTACAAAATTGTGTGTGTGTATGTGTGTGTGTACTCACAATATTTTGTGAAATGAATATATGAATGAAAAGAGTTGAGAACAAAAGCTAAAATATTAACATGGACAGTAGGCTTTTGAAATGCATTTTATTTTTCCAAATGTTCTACAATGTATCTTTTATTGCAGTAATAAATTAAAATACAAATCATTTATTAAAGCTATATATATCTGCCAAGTACAGTCAATAAATCAGAGCATTTTCAGATTTAAAACCAGTCAGAAAGTCATCATCAGTTTTCCTTTTCCTTGGTCTTCCCCACAGCTTCAGGTGGTCTAAAACTGATACCTATGTTGTACAAAACATATTGAATTTTGCAGTGAAAGAAATGTAGAGAATCAGACTTGCATTAGAATATGGCTGAGAAACATAGTTTTAAATATATCAATGTTATCTATCTATCTATCTATCTCTATGTTCCTTTTTCTTAATTTCAAAGAACAAGTAATTTATCCTTCTTGAGCACTTACAGTATTCTCCCACTGAACTTGAATTATTGCATTCTGAACTAATAATATTGAATCCTCAAGGCTGACCTACGAGGGAATTATTATAACAGTCCCCATTTTATATGACGTATGCAAGGTCACATAGTCAACCAGTGGCAGAGCCAGGATTTGCATCCAGGCATCTCCATCCACTTCTCTCCATGCAGCAACCCTTAGACAGTTCTGGCAGCTTGTCTGTCTCTTAGCACTGCCCCGGCACACAAAGGGCACTCAGCACTGTCAGCCATGGCTGCTTTATTATTATTATTATATATGACTTGTTTATCATTACATCAACTTCTATGGATTCTCATACCCAGTTACTTTTTCTCCTATTTATACCTATTTGAAAAATATAAGGAATCATGCCATGTGAAGATTTTTGGTTTATCAAAATGTGTTCAAGTGCAGGAGACGGAAGAGCATATTTGTACTGGGTATTTCAAGGAGAATATTTCAGAAAATCTACAAATCAGAAAACAATCCCAGATTGGGGAACAGAAAATACATACCCTGCTCTGTGTGTGGGCTTGCCCTTTCTCAAGGGATGTCTACTTATGGAATCCAATGGGAACATCAGAGTCAACTTCTGCCAAAGGACTCACTTAACACCCTTTAACAAGATAAAGTCCAAAGTCTTCAAACTGGACTTGGAGATTCCTCCTACTCTCTCTCCACTTTCTCCTCCAGTCTCTCCTCCTGTCCTAATCCATGATATCTCCCATACAGCCAAACCAAACCATGCCCACCAACTGGCGCCTTGCTATTTCTCACCTCTGAGTCTGAACAGATTCTCCCAGCTGGCAATGGTACTCATCCTCTAAGGCACAGTGGGAGCATGACCTTTTCTGGAAAGAGCCCTGAGACGCTGACCTCTCTAAAGAGTCCATTCTCCCTTCTTAGAGATCATTTTGCCAGGTTTCCTTTCCCCAAACACTGAACCAATATCACAAACAGAGCATCACCTCCTCCACACTGGGAAGGATTGGGAGCAAGTTCTAACTTTGAGGCATTCTCAGTTCCTAGGAGAGGGTAGAGCACACAGGTGATTCTCAATAAATGTTAGTTGGATTGCTATTTGAGGGGTCAGATCAGTGAAGCAGCATTGATAACCCAACTCAGTTAAATGAAACAAAACAGGGAATTTATCATGAAGATATTGGGGAATACCATGGAGCTAAAAGAAGGAATTCTAGTACATTTCAAGAATGGCTGGAGAAAAGGACCCTCACATAGGATGCATTCATTCTCTTCCTTCTTAGCTCTTGTTCATGTTTGTTCTTTGTTCTTTTCCTCTCCTCTTCCTTCTCCTCTTCTTTCTCTTCTTTTTCCTTCTCCTCCTTTCTCCCCCTTCTTCTCTCTCTCCCCCTTCTTCTCGCTCTGTCTCTCCAGCCCCCTCCCCTTCTTTTAGTTTTTCTTTTCCACTTGAAAAGAATACATGGCAGCTGCCACTTCAGCCAAAATCTTCACATACCCAGACTCTGTTCCATGCTTGCTCAACAAGACTGTACCCTATTTCTCAGTTTCTATCCCCAAATTCCCTGGATAAGGCCTTGATTGGTTTATATGGGATAAGATGACCAATGTTAAACTAATAAAAATAGGTGAGGACTGAGTAATATTCTACCACTAAAGTGACTTCTATAACAGCAGTAAAGATTTTGAGAGCCAAGCTGGGCTGTTAACTAGAAAGAGGTGGTAAAGAAAGAGTCACAGAGATGTCCTGTGCACACTTGCATCACACATACACAAACACACACATTGCCCCAGGCATAGTAGGTCTGCCCAACTATTTGTAGAATCAGTAATTGTACATATATACAAACATACTTAATACACATTTCATTATGAAGAAATATGTATTTATAACTGTGGCTTCTGTCCAGGAAAACATCTTCTGCTTCCTCTACCCTCAGAGAAGGAAAATAAATTTTCACTGTGGTCCAAATGTTTGCAGGGGTCAAAACACCCTGTTATCTTCAACATATGTTTAATGGTATTTGCTTTAATGAAGAGCCCCGGCTTACCTCCTTCTCCACAGCATTTGATCTTGCATTTGGGGTGTGTGAGGTCACACAGCAGGTTCCTGCCCTGGGTTTGGGTTCAGCCTCACGGCAGCAGGACCAGAGAAGGATGGTAAAGGATGGGACCAGCTTCCATCAGTAGTTTGGCTGGGTTTTCACTGCTGCCCTCTCTCAGCTTGTGGTCCTGCAGCATGCTTCCATCAAGAGCAAAA
Organism: Lagenorhynchus albirostris; assembly: GCF_949774975.1. Classification (NCBI taxonomy): domain Eukaryota; kingdom Metazoa; phylum Chordata; class Mammalia; order Artiodactyla; family Delphinidae; genus Lagenorhynchus; species Lagenorhynchus albirostris. Next base: position 7,297,347 of record NC_083095.1, read on the forward strand.
AGGAAGTGGTTACTTTTAAAAGGAGTGTCCGTGTTTTAACAGCCATCGCAATTTGTAATTTGCCCGAGGAGTTGCAGAGGAAGGAAGATGGTGCAGGCACCTTGGCATTAGGGTCATCACTGCAGGCTCCTGAGGCAAACCCGCTGGTTCACTTCTGCCTTTTTCCATGGACTAAGTTGAATGAATTTCTTCTCAGTGCCTTAGTTTACCATAAAATGAGCATAATAATAGTACCTGGTCCACAGGCTCACCCAAGAGCTTAAATGACTCTGAGAGGGTTAGCAGTCTGCCTGGAACTCTGCAATGCTCAGGTCTCAGAGCCATAAACTCACTCCCCCTGCTGTCCCTGGGCAATCTTCCTCTAATATCCCAATGTTAATAATAACCTACACTCCATGCCGCGGGACTCCTGGAAATCCAAGCCTCCCTGCCAGCCTTCTGCCTGCAAGGATCTTCCGGCTCTTTGCTCTTCTTGTGCCCTGCCCACACGCCTGACCTTCCTCACCTTCTCCTCTGGCTCTCGTGTTACCACTGCCCTGTACCACCATGGTCACCCTGCCCACTTCAGTCCGCTACACACATACCACACACCACATCACATACCACACGCCACAGGCACACCACACACACACAGCACACGCACACACCACAGACATATCATACAACACACATCATACAAACACATCACACACACACCACACACCACACACACATCACACCATGCTGTACACTACACCACACCACAAAGGCACATCACATGCATGTACACATACATACCACACACACATACACTACATACAATACACCACACACATGCTATATACCACACACCATACACACATACTCACACACAGACACTACACACCACACACACCATGACAAACATACCACACACATACCATACCACACACACACACACACACACATACACTCAGGTAATTTCCTCCTATGCCCAGGATGGATGCAGATCTCACTGAAAGAGCAACAGGAACAGGGTGAATTCACTGCCCAAAGAAGAAGTACCTCAGACGCAGTGGTGCATCATTACTGTCCCTTCCACCCAGCAGTCACTTGCGTCCTCACAGGGACCCTCTACGTTCACCCTGGGGAGTGGTTTCACCTCCCTCTGAAGAGCCAGCTCCATCGGTTGCCAGGCTTCAACTGGACCCAGAACCTCTGGGACTCCTGGGAGGGTTGCCTTTCACATATCTCCAATGACTTTCAGTATCCTGCTGGGAAGCTTAAGTTCTTGGATAACTTCAAGGGTTCTGGATTTTTCCCAAAGTAACATCTCCTCTTGCCCTACACAAACTTTTGATGAGGAATTGGCCTTGTGACTGGTTCTCCAACATGGTTCCACCAAGGAACACACCCTATGCCCCAAACAAGTTTCTGCTTCATGTGTGCAGTCCCAATAATTCAGAAATATTGGGGCCCAGACTCAGAGCACTGCACTACAGCCATATGCTGCATCCAGAATGTTCTTTGAGCATCCAAAGATCTAGGATCAATTGAGCTCACAGGTTTTATATAAAACACCCCATTATTTAATTATCCTAACAAAGCTTCTGGGCAAAATTTTGTGAAGCTGTTTTTTCAGATCTATCTATGTATCTGTGTATCTATTCATCCAACTATCTTTCTATCTATCTAGCTATTTATCACCTTTCCATTTATCTACATATCTATCCAACTATCTATCTACTTACCTATAAATTATCTATAAATTTTCCTTTGTAAAACTTTTATTTCACTTGTCTATGTATTTATCTCTATCTAGCCTACCTGTCTGTTGGTCTATCTCTCCATAAACACTTTTGTATAGGTTATAGTAAAATGTGTTTATTGCTATGGACTGAGGTTGAAAAGTTTTAAATTCACATTTCTAGGGCTTCCCTGGTGGCGCAGTGGTTGAGAGTCTGCCTGCCGATGCAGGGGACACAGGTTCGTGCCCCAGTCCGGGAAGATCCCACATGCCGTGGAGCGGCGGGGCCCATGAGCCATGACCACTGAGCCTGCACGTCCGGAGCCTGTGCTCTGCAACGGGAGAAGCCACAACAGTGAGAGGCCTGCGTACCGAAAAAAAATTCACATTTCTAAACCTCTTTGAAAGTTTAGTTTCCTTTTCTAAAATGTAAGGATAAAACCTAAAACAGAGTGATTATGAGTTCCAAGTGAGATATATATTAAAGGACTTTGTAAAATCTAATTTCTCACAAACAAGCTGTTTACTCCCAATAAAAAAACTGGCCTTAGATGTCCCTCAGTCCAGTTTTGTACCCCTACTCCTTCTCTGTTCCTCATAACTGTCTAATAAACACAGAACAGTTCTGGGGAAATGAAAGCAGGTGGCAATAAATACAAGGCATTAAATAACCCTGAGGCCATTGGGGACATCAGTGCAGGCTGAAGACAAGATCTGTCCAGTGAGGTGACCTTGACACCTAGGACTGTGGAGCTGTAAGAAGAGATGGACCAGCGGGATTCAGACTGACATTTCCATGGATGGATTTTAAATGCCCTTAAAGTTGAGCCATCTGAAATGAGACTGCCCTGGCCACAGTCCACTGTGAACGTTTGAAACAAATGATTTTCACAAATTTATAGACGGAAAGGAGAGCAGAGGTTTCAAAAAATTTAAAGGAAGCATCTTAGAGAAGAATAAAGTGAGGGTCAGAGAAAAGAAAGGAATTGTCCAAGATCACACAATAACTCAGTGTGAGGAGTCAGATTAACTCCCAGGTCCATCCCAAGGGTGGGAAAGCATGTACATACTTAGTAGTTCTCACTGGGTGCTGGCCTTATGCGTAACTAATTTTCTTCTTTATTTTCCCAACTTTCGAAAATGAATGGGAATTATTTTTACAATCAGATTTGTTAATTGTAAAGAAGTCAGAAAAATTAGAAATCTTAGAAAAAATGTTCAGAGACAAGCAGTCAAGATGAAAAGATAATTCAAAACTATTTTACACAACTAATACTTAAGAAATGGGAATATTTATTGTGGAGATGTATACTCTTGGCCAGAGTATGAGCAGGAAGGGGTAATTCACACAAACTCTCTGTCTGGCAGAGCAAAACAGCTCTGAAGGTGAACGGAGCTATATTTTCATTCTTTGTAGGTCTAGGGTTAGAATGTAGAGACTCAATGGAAGATCCAGAGAGACCCGATTCTTATCTGGAAAGGATTTTCTCCTTTAAAGCTGGCCACAGGAAGCCTGGGGATTGTCATTTCTGGAGGAGTTAGTCAAAGATCGGAAGAACAAATGGTAGAGAAGTTTTCAAAGGGATTTTCATATGTTAATGCTTGAAGGAAAAGACCAGAGTGTGCTCTAATTTGGAACACCCTATGAGGATGCAGGAAGCTCTTAAAGTGCCCTGAGGCTTCACATCTTCTCTTAAATGGGGCTCAAATTGTTGTAAAAAATATGTTTTTTTACCACCATCATCTTCCTTAGCCATAGCTTTTAGGATATGTTTTTATGGAGACAAGTTCTTGAATGTCCTTTTTTCATTATAGCAAGCTGAACAATGACCCCCAAAGACGTCTACATCCTAATGCCCAGAACCCTTGAATATGTTACCTTATATGACAAAAGAGACTGCAGATGTTATTAAATTAAAGATCTTGACATGGAAAGATTATCCTGGATTACCTGGGTGGTCCTAATGTAATGACAAGGGTTCTTATGAGAGGGATAAAGGAGGGTCTGAGTCAGAGGCAGTGATGTGACAATAAAGGAGAGGATGGAGTGATGTACTTTGAAGACTGGAGGAAGGGACCACAAGTCAAGGTATATGGGTGGCCTCTTGAAGGTGGAAAAGGAAAGTAAACTGATTCTCCCTCACAACTGTAGGAAGAAACACCAGCCTGCTGGTGCTTTGATTTTGGACTTCCAGTGTCTAGACTACAAGATCATGCTGTTGTGTTATTTGAAGCCACTAAGCTGTGGTAACTTGTTACAGCAGCAATACGAAACTAATACACTCATCACGGGACCACTGAAACAAAGGCAGGGAGGGAAAAGATGATCCATCTCCTTATCGTGAGACTTCATGCACCTGGGTATGTTGCACACTTTGTTTTATGTACTCCTCACTTGAAAGGGACCCACCTTCAGATATGGGTATCAGGAATGTGATTTTATAGGTGAGGAACCTGAAGGTCCAGAGATAGTAAATAAATTGCATAAGACAATACAACCAGTGAGAAACCAAGCTGAAATTGAGACCCAAGGCGGTCTAGCTTTTTCTACCAAACTTTCCTGCTTCCTACCAATTCTCTCCTGTGCCAGCCTAACTGATGCCCCCCACACCTGCCCACCACCTCCCCATGCTTTCCCTCTTCCAAACACCATCTGGGTCTCTGAGCTCTGCAGCTCCAGAGGTCCTGGATATGAGAGGGCCCTGGTGAGAGGAGGACCTCTCACCACAGGAGAGAGTGCATGGTTGGCAGTGAATATTCAACCACCCTAATGATTGGTTGGGGCCCAGACGGTGGGGAAGGGACTACCCATACGGTTTCAGATGATGGGCCTGGGCTGAGATGAAGATGGACGGAGAGGTCCACCCCCAGTGATCTGCTCCAGCTCTGAAACAGGAGCTGAGTTCAGCTGCCTTCTCCCTTGAGTGAGATTTTAGAAAGATCACGTCCTCTTCTGAGATGGAAACCTGACCCATTTCTGCAAATGCCTGTACCCCTACTTTACAGCATTATAAACTAATGCCCATACTATAAATATCACACATGCAGTCCTTGTAGGCTGTCTTTTTTTTTTAAGTCAATACTTGCTTTCCTACGAGTTGTTGTTTTTGTTTTATTTTGTTTTTCTGAATCAAAGTCCTTTCATCTGTTAAATTAGAATGCCAATACAAAATTCAGGGAGCTGTTAGGAGGGTCACAGCAAAGAAAATCATACATGTGAAAACATTTGGAAAATTGTAATATGCCATGCAAATTTTAGTTCCTAGTTGATGAACTAGTGAAAGTAAGATGAAACTAAGGAGAATGAAAATATAAAAGGGCATAGGGAGATGTCTCTAAAATACTGTCGGTTTACCATCTGTGTCTGAGCCACCTATGGTCTGACTAAAATGCAGATCCCTGACCCCTCCCTAGACCTATTAAATGTTCATATTTAAGGGAAGATATGCAAACAGCATATTTGCATGTTTTCATCTTCAGGTAATTCACACTAAGCTTTGAGAACCACTGTCCCAAAATTTTCGAAAATTACTCAAAGAAAATTGCAAATTTCACCCCAAGGCATCTGAGGAGTCAAAGCTAACACAGTTAATTAAATGCACAGAAAGGTCATCAGCTAAGAACAGACCAGTTCTTCAAGAAAAACTTTTTTTTTTTTCTGGTTTGAGGCCTGAGAGAAATCCCTCCATCATGAAAAGCCCAGAAGATCAAGTATACACTGAGTTAGCAGGCCATGGATGGAAGGTTGGCCAGGGCATGGCAAACGGCCGGACAGTCTGGACAGCATACATCTTCAGGGTCTGCCTTTTAGAACTGTGTTGTGTCTGAGCTCCCGAGGGGTACAATATGCAAGCTGCTTACAAGTACACAGTGGCCTGGTGGGGACTTCCCGGGACTCTCTCTCATTGATGTGATTGTGAAGAAAAGTTGCTCAAGAGACCTGTTCACATGGGATGGGTCAGAGGATGACTTTGACCACTGATGCAGAGAAGCATGAGATGCAGTCACAGGAGATGTAGAGGAGTAACTCTGGTCTATGTACCTGGCACCACCATCCTCCAGATGTGCTTGAAACATGGTACCTCCACAAATAGTTTCTCTTCCTTTTCCTCTACCTCATTCCGATATTTAATAAAGTGCTACATTTCATTTCTTCCTAGACATTTCTTAAATAAGTCTAAATTTGATACTTAATAAATTCCTTTTTAAAAGCCAGCCTTATTGACATAGATACACATACCATACAATTCACCCATTTAAAATATACAATTCAATGTCTTTTTAGTATATATGCATAAGGTTGTGCAACCGTCACTATAATCGAATTTTAGAACATTTTTGTCCCTTTACTGAAAGAATTCTCCCCATACTCATTAGCAGTAAATTCCCATTTCCCTCTTTTCCCTATTCCCACCCCTCCCCCTGCCCTAGACAACCACTAATCTACCTTCTGTCTCTAGAAATTTGCCAATTCTAGACATTTCATATCAATGGGATCATATGATATACTTACATATATATATTATTACTTACATACATATATATATTATATATAAGTATTTAGACATGTATATTTTATATACATGCATAGACATTATATAATGTATGTATACTTAAACATTATATACTTACTTTTATATATATGTGTGTATATTTTTATATAATATATACATGTGTGTGACTAGCTTCTTTCACTTAGCATAATGTTTCAAAATTTCATCCATGTTGTAATATGTACCAGTATTTCACCTCTTTTTATTATCAAATAATATCCCGTTGTATGGACGTACAATATTTTATTTATCCAGGCACCAGTTGATGGATATTTGTTTCCATTTCTTGGCTATTATGAATAATGCTGCTGAAATTCATGTACAAGCATTTTTGTGGATATATGTCCTTTATCTCACTCGGGAATATCTAGGAGTGGAATTGCAGAATCATGGTATCTCTATGTTTAACTTTTTGAGAAACTGCCAGACTGTTTCCCAAAGTGGCTGCCCCATTTTACATTTCCACCAGTATTGCTGCTACATCCTTGCCAACACTTGTATGTTGCTGTCTGTCTCTTTGATTGGAGCCATGAACTGCTACTGATGGTTTTGATTTCAATGACAGTGAAAATGTTTTCATATGCTTATTGTCCTTTTCTATATCTTCTTTGGAAAAGTCTCTTTACAAATATTCTGCATATTTTCAAATTAGCTTATTTGTTTTTTATTGGAGTGTAATAATTCTTTATATATTCTAGATGTAAATCCTTTACTAGATATATGATTTACAAATATTTTCTTTCATCTGTGGATAGTCTTTTCACTTTATTCATTTTCACTTTGTAGTACACAATGTTTTAAAATGTTTCTAATGTCCTTTTTAATTTTTTTATTATTTTGTCACTTGTGTTTTTGGTGTCATGTCTAAGGAACTATTGTCTGATATATAGTAATGGAGATCTACACCTATGCTTTCTTTTAACAGTTTTATAGATTTGGTTCTCATATTTGGGCTTTTTATTCAGTGTGTGTGTGTGTGTGTGTGTGTGTGTGTGTGTGTGTGTGTGGCATGAGGTAGATGTCCAACTCCTTTCTCTTGCACGTGAACATCTAGTTGCTGGTTATGTGGATACTCAATACCATCTGTTGGAAAGACTTTTCCTTCTCCACTGTATTGTCTTGGTGCCCTTGTCAAAAATCAAGTGACCACACATGTAAGGGTTTATTTCCGGGCTCTCGATTATATTCAATGGATCTCTATGACTAACCACTGTTTTAGACCAAGGCAAGCCATAGCCCTGGGATTCTGGAGGCAGATGGGTTTTATGGATTGTGGTTAGGTAAGTAGAACCCAGGGAACAACCTCTAAATTGTACACATGCTTGTGTCTTTCACTCCTCTTTAGAAATGTTTAGTATATTTCTCATTACCCTGTGGGAAAATCTAAACTTTAAAATACTTCATAAGTCCTTTTGTAATATAGCCCTGGATCCTACGCTCTATTTCTTCTTACCGTAAAGCTTTTGCACATGCAGTTCTCTTTCCTTAGAATCCTTCTTCCTTCTACTCACCCTTCAGGCTTTTTCTCTGGGGAGGTTTTCCCTTTGCCTGTGGGTAGCACCCTAGTCCTGAGTTCCCAGAGCTCTTTGGGTCTCCTCTAGCATTGCCCTTATTGCCCCGTATTTTACCTGCCTGTTGCCTTGTCCTCTCTCTTCTTGTACACAGAGAGTAGAATCCACCAAAATGTAGGGGATGTGATGAATTTCATCACTGCAGGTTCAGTATCTCGCATGGTTATGGGGTGTGGTATGAATGAAGTGCTGGGCACCTCACCCAAGTTTAAGAGGTCAGGAGAAATTGCCTGGAGGATATGACCACTGAAGATAATCTGCCTTTTGTACATAAATGGGAGGCCAAGTGTTTGGCAAAGAGAATGCCTATGATGACCCTCAGGAGAGAGAGAGAGGGGACATGTTTGAAGTCTAGAAGGAATCCAGGCTCTTGCCTGATGGGGTAGAGAACAAGTAAAGTCTAAAAGTTCTCAGAGGGTATTAGAAGATAGCCATAAGCCACCTGGACTAGGTCATCCAGACTTCTCCTGCCTTTCAATCTTTTTTTTTTTTTTAATTCTGTATTGGAATATAGTTGATTTACAATGTTGTGTTAGCTTCAGGTGTATAGCAAAGTGAGTTAAACATATACAGAATACTGAGCAGAGTTCCCTGTGCTATACAGAAGTCCTTGTTGGTTACCTATTTTAAATATAGCAGTGTTTATATGTCTTATCTGTTTTCTTTATGCTTGTTCTCTGGACAAAATACAGCCATTTTGAAAACTCCAACCTGGTTCATCTGGGCTAAAAAAAAAAAAAAAATCCAGAAACTGGACTGAGTTTCCAAGTGGCTTCAACAAATCTTCCTTCCCTCAGACACAGACCAGGGCCAGAGATTTCCTTCTCAGATCACCAGGGGAGAGGGAGAGGCAGGGTCCAGAAGTGTGTAAACAGAGAGCTAAGGCTGACAAAAAATGGCGAGCTGAGTCTCTGCATTTCCTGCAGTGTCTGGTGGGGAGCGGGCTCCTCTCCAGGTGGTACTAATAAAGTCAGGCTGGGATAATGGGATAAAAGCCCAGAAACATAAAAGCTGCCTGGAGGGGAAAGAGAAGAAGGGGCTGGGGTATGCCTTCATCCCCATGTTAACTGTTCCCGCATTAATCAGATTCAAGTATCTCAAATTGGACTTGTCTGTTCTTCCTGGAACATTAAGGGAAGCCGCAATTCCAGAGTCAAAGATCTTGAAAGCGAGAATAGCCTCTTTAATCATGTGGTCCCGCCTCCCATGGGAGAGGTAGAAAATGAGAGGCTCGGAAAGGGGCTGTGCCTTGGGAGAAGTTACAGAGTGAGCAGATACAAACTTCTTGCCCTTGACCTTTACTCTCCTCAATTAGACAGTAAGATAGCTGAGGGTAGCGACCTGTTTTTCTAGATTAGCTTCACACCACACACATTAGTGTTCTAGAGAGGAAGAAAAGCAACAAACAAAAACACAAGCTCATGGAGAGGTAAGGGTTATGAATCAAATGGGACAGGGCAATGCAGTGGAGACTGGGTGGGGAAGCACATGTGTGGGATGGGGAGGCAGTGTGGGTCAAAGCCAGGGAGGGTCAAGAGGGAGCCAGGGAATTCCTAGGTCTCACCACCAGGACAAGAAATGAGCTTATGCCAGGAGTGCCAGTGCCACACTGTGATTAGGGGTAGTTGGAGCCAACACAAGAGAAACCAGGAGGAAATAGCAGCTCAGAGATGGGATGAGCCGATAGACAAGATGGACCATACAACTCAGTTGAGAAAGTCTAAAGGTTCAACTTAGCATCAATACCAAGATGGCATAAGAAGTTTGGGATTGATCTGAGGAACTCAAGCAGCTTTAACATGAATGAAGGTCTGACTACAACAAAAAGAGTTAGTCAAGAGTCTGTAGCATCCTTAGGGGCAGAAGCCTACTACTAGTTAGAAACAAGGAACAAGCAAGTGAAAAGGGGCTTGGATTCAGATGGAGTCATGGTGAGTTTCAAGGAATAAATTTTGCTTGTATAAACACTGTTTGGAAGATGAAAGATCTGCCTTTACTTGTATCTCCAGGCATATAGGAAGGTGAGTAAGTGCCTGTTCTCTGGAGCTACACTCCTGGGTCCACCTACCAGCTCTTGGGTCTTGTTGAACCTTGGGTCTTCATTTGTATCATAGAGGTAGTGATAGAACCTTTCTCATAGGGCTGTTGTAACATGTAGAGCATTTAGAATAGTACCCATGAATAATAAGTGTGATGTATCATCTGGTGCTTGACAGTGTACAATACTGAGAGCAAAACTTCACTGACATCTTAGTATGGATCATTGCCAAACACTTAGGACAGACTCTTAGGCAATCCTCATCACAGTCAATAGAATAAGGGACATTTCCTATTATCTGTTTTTCAGTTGAGCTCCAAGGCCAAGAGAAACAGTGACACATGCCTTCACATTCTAAAGTATCCACTGTCCCAGGAGTTCCCTGGTGGTTAGGATTCTGGGCTTTCACTGCCATGGCCTGGGTTCAATCCCTGGTCGGAGAACTGAGATTCAGCAAGCCCCATGGCACAGCCAAAAGAAAAGTCTGTGGGTAATGATTCCAGTGGCTAATCCCATGAAAACCCAAGCCATATTGACAGAAATAGGGGCCTCAAATGACCAGAACACATGGGACCAGACCAAACATCAACGAACAATTTGATAAATTATCCACAATCTGGTTCTGCCATTGTGAGCCCATCAGCTACCTCTAGTAGGCTAAGAATTCACTGGATTTCTTAGGAAAGGAAGAACAGACAGTAAAAGTCTCTTTGCAGTGAGTTGCTGGCATGCTGCTTTCCCATCACCTTTAGCAACTGAAGAAAGTATCAGGAGAATAATTAGGGGAAAGTGATATGTGTTCCCTGGATTTGGGAGTCATAGAGACCATTATCTCTTACATATAAAAGTCTAAATGTAGAAGACTGGAATAGTTTAGGATGGCAGAAGAAAGTCAGGTAACAGCCTTCAAGTAAGCTTTTTTTCCAGCCACCCCTGGTAGCAACTAGAGTTGCCAATAGGAAGATTCTGCTTTGGGCTGCCCAGGAGAATGTCCTAAAATGGTGAGAGGATCTCAGCCTCTAGAAGTTAAAGAGACCACTTACATGCTGATGGCTGAAAGGACTCATGAAAGACCCACTAGAGAGGATATCACCCTCATCAGAAAACCGCCAATGGAGTCCCCAAGGGGAGGATCTTTGAGGAACTCACAAAAGCATCTCAGAAGAAAGAATGGCCTTTGGATTCAAATGTCAGTGTCCAAGCAACTGTGCCAAGCACAAAAGACATGATTGGCACTGATGTCTCCTCTGTCTCTACCCTCTAATGTGACTCCTCCACTGGAAGACCAGAGAGGGAGGAAGAGCAGGAGAAGAAGGTGTTACTCCTTCTCCAGTGCTGGCATTGGAGCCCATCTGGTCCAAGCTGGGGATGAGATAAAGCTTTAAATGGACAAGAAATACCATGAGACTGGACTCACCATTTTAACAATTCAAAGACAAGGATGGAACATGAAGGCAAGGACATGATGTGAAAGAATAAAGTTGCTTCCTGCCTGCACCCAATCTAACCCAACTCATTCACAAATTCTGACATACAAATCCAGTAGACTCTGCTATCTCCATGGTCCAGAGGAAGAAGTCAAGACTTGGACAGGCAGGGTGATTTGCCCAAGATTTCACAGATTCCGAAAATCAGAATTGGAGCTCTGCATCCAGGTCCATCTGCCTCCAGAGGCCATGCTCAAACCACCCTGACCAATACCTACAGCAGCCAACGCAGAGTAAGTGTTAATGGAATGATTTAAGATACAAAAGGCAGTGTGCACAGTCTCTCGAGAACAGCTTCAGTTTTGTAATGCAGAGCACAGCCTGTTTATTGATGAGCCTCTTCCTAAGTACCTCCCTCATGTTTATGAAATGATGTGTGGGTGCTGCCCCGTTTTTAATGACTCCTTATTTACATGGAGCACGTTATTTATGGAAGCAGAGATAGCGCCATTGCAAACCCATTAGAAGGCGGAGATAACAGGAAACTATTGTGTGCTCCCAGCGAGGACAGGATTCTAATTACTCAGGAGCTCCTGCCCTCCTCGCTGTGGTACCCAGCTCAATAAATAACACCCTGTGAGGAGACTGTGCTTGATGTAAATTGTGACTTAGTTCGCACAAATTGATGGTTGGCCAATGGAGAGCTTCCAGCATTAGGCAAGAAAGTGAGCTGTAGCCTTGGAATTCAGAGACCTGGCTCCTCAGAGATGTCAGCTCTCTTTCCTCACTGCTACGCTTCTCAGAAACAATTTCCTTTTTTTATTTAAGTAATAAGTTCCAAAGAAGAGATGTAGCTGAGAGATAATAGTGCTGGTGCAATCACAAGGTGTTTGGAGGTGAATCTATGGGCACTTGGCATAATGCGACAACCATCCTCAGATGTCAATTTTCATGGAGTGTTTCAGTGCTAATCACTTTTCCAAGAAATAATTCTGATGGTCCAAGGTGGAAGCTGAACTTCAAAGGCTAATTGCTCAAATAACTTTGGAATACATGAACTCTCGGGAAATGCTAGTTGTGGGAGCAAAGAGGCTGTCATTTTGGTTTGTTAAGAAAAGATGATTTGCTTTTTTGAAAGAGAGGTGGGTGGTCTTTCTGGTGTAGGGCTCAGAGCTACAAGACCATTCTGTGATTCTGGGAAAATCAGCAGGGAAGATGATGATTCAACACCCCATTTCCCTTGCTCAGAAGGCAACAGTTGGGCCAATCCAAGCCAGTAGAATAATTCCAGAAAGGGGTGGAAAATTATAAAACTCAGTGCTTTGATAGGGAAATCTCTGAGCATCCTCCCAGCTATGGCAGAAGTTAACCAGAGCACAAGAACAAACATACTAGAGTGAAAACCTGGAAATAGACCCCACCCAGCCCACCTTACCCAAGTAGAGGCTGTGGGGATTCTCCCAAGAGTTAGCATTTGCTACTCTGTCCAGAGGCGGCAGCGTGAACAGTAGAATGACTTCAGGTTTTGTGGTCTACTGAAGATGAATTTGCTGCCCATGTCTGCTCCTCCTGTGCTCTGTGACCTTGAGAGTGTGATACAGTTTTCATTCATTCATTCCTCATTCCTCATATTTTGGAGCCTTTTCAGTGAGCCAGGTTCAACAGCAGCCCTGGAGATGCAGGCATTCTGGGCTCATAAAGCTCAACAAACAAGAGTCCCAAGGTCTCAATGAAGTCTTAGAACCTTTCTTATTTGCTCCTCAGCTCACAAGGCTTGGACTATTCCCTTCTGGAAGCTCAGAGCTACTCCCACAACAATATAGGACTGGGAGCATTCGTGCACATTTTTTTCATGTTTGTTTCAGGATAAGACTTCAAGGGAAATATTAGTAATCCCATTTTACAGATGTGGACTAACTTAAAGAAGGCCCCAGTGCTTTTTAGCAATAGAGTGGGTCTTCTTGTTACTGAAAGTGGGGGTACAGCTGCTTGACTCTCAAAAGCCAATAAAGAAGCCAGGTTGGTGGAAAGGAAAGTTTGCTTTATTTTGGAGGCCAGCAACAGGTAGGGAGGGCGGACTCCTGTCCAAAGGCCAACTCCCCACCACTGACAATCAGGGGGCAAGATTCCCTTTTATATGTGAAGGGAGGGGGTTACATTCAGAAACATCCCTGTCATCTCTGACAGTCATCTTGAAATTGGTCATGCGGTGGTCTGATCAGTGTCATCTTGATGGTTTCAGTACAGTTAATCTTCAGTTCCAGGGTCAATTTGTTCCCATTTCTTTGAGGCCAGTTCTCTGAATTATGGCAGCTTATGTCATGGCTACAGTCTGGTCATAAGGTAGTTAACTTCTTTCACCTTGGCGGTGGGGGCGGGGGTTCCACTATCTACAAGACAGCTTAAAGGATATGGCTCAGAATATGATCTATAGCCCTTGAAGAAGAACTAAATGTCCTTGACTTCCCTTAATGACGAAACTATTATTATTTACTCTTGTTGGACTGTTTTCCTTTGTTTCTTCATTTTCACACTTCTCTGATTAAACTTATTCTTTGGCTAAAGTTCTTCCACAGACAACAGGCAGGTTGAGGACATGGGGGACAAGGACCATAGGGTCTTGCTCTGTTTCATTCTGGCTTTTTCTCTGATACCTGTGAGTCTTGGGCACAGCAGCAGGCAGCAGCGGGCACTTGTGCTGTGCCTGGGCCATAGAAACTCATTACCCAATGAGCAGGGCAGGGGGGTGGTAGCACAGTGACTGATAGTCAAAGTTTGTCATGTACCTCCATCTGGTACATACTGGATGACCATACTACATTACTATCTAGTTTTCAGTTTCCTGCTCCTTAAATTGGTCTTGGGGAGACTCAAGGATGCTATGTTCAATGGTTTACACAGGCTCCTGGCTGAAGGCAGATGGTGGGTGAAATCCAGCCTCTCCTCTTGCAAAACTTTTGCCCTGGCATGGAGCCCACAGGAAGAAGGGATCTTTCCTTAATCACTCAATCACTCTGTATGCTACTGAGTGCCTTATAGGGGCCCAAAGATCTCCACATCCCGTTCCAACTCCCTTTGAAATATCCAAAGTGCACAATCATGGGAGAGAGTGAATGGGAAGCTGCAAAAACAGGTGACACTCCAACACTAGAATGAGTTGGTCCACACGCTGGCCATTAAAGAATCAGTTGAGGCAAAGTTGCATTGTAGAAAGAGCACAGGCATTAGCAGCAACCAGCCCTGTCCCTGTGAACTCAGATATCGGAATAAACACTGTCCTCTGTCACTGTTTACTGAACATTACAACATGCCAGGCCTGCATGGGTATGATGTCACTCAATGTGCATACGAGGTTACTCAAATTTTGCCAACACTCACCTACCTCATTCTGCAGAGAGATGAAGGGACTTGGTCACCATCACAACGTTGGAAAGGAGTCTTCACACCTGGACTGGAATCCAGGTTTCTCCAAACCGAAAACACTTGATCTTGATGGTTTTGCTCGTCCCTCGCCATTTCACCTCTCTGCATTTCCATCTCGACTTCAAAGTGAAAATAACACCACTCTTCCCCAATGGTTCTTGCGATTGTCACAGTGCTAAGAATCTCAGGTTAGGCCTATGTGCCAGTCCTGGCTTCCTCACTTTCTACCCTTGTGTCTTTAAAAAACTAAGTCTCAATATCCTCACCTTTAAAACAAAGACTATAATAATGGTCACTAGCTGAGAAGTTTGTTGAGTATTGAAAGAAAATGATATATATACACAGCTCCTAGTCCAGTGCCTGGCACATTGTAAGTGCTCAGTAAACACGAGCTCTTCGTATTACTTAGTGACGGTTGAAGCGATACCAGCATTATGTGAATCTGTAGTCCAGCTCCTTGTACGACATGGATGTTAAACAATTATCCATGAGATTTCCTTCTTCATAGGAGAGGAGAGGGGAATTAGGACAATGCACCAGTGGGAAGGGTGGCCGTGAGGAAGGAGAAAGCATTTGTGAGCCAGCAGGCAATGTCCTCAGTGACTCACTGTTGACCTCAGCTGTCACTCATGCTGGTATTGGTGTTCTTTGGAATACCAGACTTTGAAGTGCTGACAAAACTTTTCAAAGTGCATCTCTTGGGTAGTTCCAAGAATTACTTGTCAGAGAACACTCTTCCAGCCAGCCCCCATTCATTCCTTTACGTAGACTCAGGACCCCGGGATGAATAATGCCCCCAGCTGGCTGCCATATGCTGGGCTGGTCACCTCTACCTGGAAACCTGGGTGGGGAGACATCCAGGTCGTTCTTTGTCCCTGGAGGCATCTGGCCTTCCTGCTTCTTCCCACCTTCTGTTCACTCTCCCCAGACTCACTGCTGTTGCAGCCAAGAGGGCAAGTGTTGAGAGGCTGTGTAAAACAAACACACACAGCAAACCCTATAATCAACCGAAGTGGTCATTTGATCTACATGGGAAAGCGTGCACTCCCATCAACTCCCAGGCACCAGGAAGTGACACCAGCAGTGAGGTGGCCACCCCACTAATAGGAAGAAATGCCATCTGTCCTAGGAAGCCTTCTGGTTGCCACGCATTTCACATGCCCTTATCATTAGTCTTCGTGGCAACCCCCTGAGGAAGGCCTCGCAGGCTCCGTTTTACAGATGAAGAAACGAGGGTCAGCAAAGTTAAGAAACTCGCCCACATCCTCCATAACTAATAGGTGGTGAAGCTGGGATTCTAGCCAGGTGTGGCTGACGTGGGAGCCTGGTCCCTGTCCACTCAGCTATGCTGACAATCAATTTGGTGAGGTTACAAGAAATATGTAGAAAGTAACAAGAGTAGGTTTGCGTCACAAGTATAAAGGGCCCCAGGTCCACAGGGACATTTTTTCAAGGCTTCAGAAATACTCTGAATATCACTTACTTGTTGATTATTTTCTTCCTCTGGCAAAATTCAACAAGTGTTTAGTGAAGACCTGCCATGTGCCAGGAATAGTCTGACATACACCATGATGATAGGTGGTCCTGTTCAGAACCCTAGGTCTGCGTACCACGTATAACCTTGACTGAGTGACCCCTGCAAGTCACTTATCACCCCAGAACCTCACTTCCTTATTTATACTCTGGATAGCATAACGATCTGAGAGAAATATCAAGCACCTAGCACAGTGCCCAGATTTGACTAGGTATGGAGTCAGTGATACTAGTAGCAGTTGTTATGGTTATATCATTATTGTTTTCCTTGATTGATCCCCAGGGTGTCTTCCCCATATGGCCTTTCCTTTGTCCCCACCAGCCTGTGGATCCAGCTTACTTGCTTCTATTCTCCTCACTAAGCTACTTGAGGTCTGTTGGGTTTCTGTTATCCCCAGTTGTGTCTGAAAAATAGGACTTAGAATTCCTTTCTCACTCTTTTCTTGGTTTTCCCAGGGATAAACCTAAGGCCCTCTCACTTTAAAAGTTTTTCTGGGGCTTCCCTGGTGGCGCAGTGGTTGAGAGTCCGCCTGCCGATGCAGGGGACGCGGGTTCATGCCCCGGTCCGGGAAGATCCCACATGCCGCGGAGCGGCTGGGCCCGTGAGCCATGGCCGCTGAGCTTGCGCGTCCGGAGCCTGTGCTCCACAACGGGAGAGGCCACAAGAGCAAGAGGCCCGCATACTGCAAAAAAAAAAAAAAAATTCTAACCACTTATCCTGACTATAGAAAGAGCTAAAAATGGTTCTAGGCAGAAGTTCAACATCTGCATGTGTTCCCGAATCCTTCTCTGAAGTGATCCCAGCATTTTCCCTTCCACTGTGGTTCTAAGTAGCCAACTGCTCTGGCATTGATGTCTTTGAACTCATTAAAGCACTCATCTCTTTCTGATAATTTTAAAGTTTAAATATAACAAAACAGAGGCACATAAAGTTCTTATCATGCCAGAATTTATACAAATCTTTATGTAATTATGGTCAGCATATTAAATAAAGACTTGGGGTTCTATATCCTCGAACTTTTAATTAAGTCTTTTGACGCTCCATGATGCTGGGGAAGATTATCTCCAAGTTTACAAGATTCATGTTGTGTCTAAAATAAGATGGAGAAGCACATAAGCTATAAGTGAATCAATCAAATATTAACTCTCAAGGGTCCCTGGAATCTAAAAAAGCAAAAATTCCATTGTTGCTTTTCAACAGGTGGTGCTGGAATGACGGGTTATCAATTTGGGGAAAAGGTGAGATCCCTACCTCACACCATGTGCATAAAAAATAGTTCTAATGGATTAAAGACCTAAATATGAGAAGAAAAACCCTTAGACTATTAGAAGAAAAAAAATGGTGATTGTCTCCATGGCTTTAGGGAAGGATTTCATAAACCAGACACAAATGGCACAAAACATTAAGGAGAAAATAAACTCTATTATTTAAAAAACATAAAAATGAAAAGATAAGTTATAGATTGGGAGATTGGTATCCAACATTACATAAAATAGATATTCTCTAGAGATTCAGAAGAAACCATAGGATTGCATAATAACTTTAGACTTTTAACTCTTACTTGACAGTTAGTGAAACTGAGCATGTGAATTTCAGAAGAAGTAAGACTATGATATTCATTCACGAGAGAAATAGCATTGAGACCACTGCATGGACTGGGCATTGTATATAGAAACTCTGGGACACAGCTGTGTCTGAGGCACAGATCCTGGCCCAGGGGAGCTCACGCGCTGTTGGAGGGACACCAATAAGCAAGGAGAGGATCACACTGGGAACCACAGAAAAGGAGTACGACTAAATGCAAGATGTATAAGAGTGAGTGCTGTAGCGACTTCCAGGTGGGAGAGGCATGAACCCTTGGTCCTTGAAGAATGAGCAGAGACTTCTCAGATACATCAGATGAGGAAAGCTATTCCAACATGAGCAGGGCAAAGAGGCATGAAAGACTGAAGGACTACAGTGTGTTCCAAAGGGAACAGGGCTGTGTAGCTGGTGAGCTAGATTGCTGCTTGGGGGTGGGAGGCAGGTGGCAGGAAATGAAACTAGAAAATCATCTTGGGCCCTATTGCATTGGTCTTGGTAAGCATCCAACTTCTGCAGTATCACCAAGGGTTGAATCGTGACCTCCCAAGAGAAATATGTTGAAATCCTACCCCCAAATAACCCAGAATGTGACCTTATTTAGAAATAGGATTTTTTACAGGGGTGATCTAGTTAAAATGAGGTCATTAGGGTGAGCCCAAATCCAGTATGACCGGAGTCCTTATAAAAGGCGGGAAATTTGGATACAGAGACAGGCACACACAGAAGGAAGACAGTGTGAAGACACATAGGAAAAATCCCACATGAAGATACAGGACCAGAGTAATGTTTCTGTAAACCGAAGGCTAGGAGACGGTCATGGAAGGGATTATTCCCTAGCATCTTCAAAGAGAGCATAGCCCTGCTAACACCTTGATTTCAGACTTCTGTCCTCCACAACTGTGAGACAATAAACATCTGTTGTTTAAGCCACCCAGGTTGTGGTACTTTTATACAGCAGCCCTAGAAAATGGATTCAGGTATATATAGAATGCTAAACCACTAACAGTGAAGGCCTTGGCTGGATTAAAATCACCAGTGTGACCTTGGCAGGATGCATGGGCCTTCCCCTCTAAGGATAGGGAAGAGAGGAACTTAGTGGTTAAGAGTACAGCTTCTGACATCAGACTGTCTGATTCAGAATCCTTGCCTTGCCTCCTTTTAACTGTTTGACCAGTACCTCAGTTTCCTGGTCTATTCAATGGAGAGATGCTAATATCCAAAGAGCTATAGACATGTGCACACTGCTATATTTCAAATAGGTAACTAACAAGGACCTGCTGTATAGCACAGGGAACTCTGCTCAGTATTCTATAATAACCTAAATGGGAAAAGAATTTGAAAAAGAATAGATACATGTATATGTATAACTAAATCACTTTGTTGTACACCTGAAATTAACACAACATTGTTAATCAACTGTACTCCAATATAAAATAAAAATTTAATTGAAAAAGATTTTTAAAAAGTAAAAATAAAAAATAAATGACACAGCTTACCAAAAAAAAGAGAAAAAGACTTACATTATCTTATTAAAATAAATCAAACCACTTAGTATATATCATTTTCTTCTGATGCTATGATAACTACTCTTACAATTAATTTATATATGATTTTTGGAGATATTTTTACATATAAAGAAAAAATTATGCATGTGTATTTTTAAAATTGAATCAAAAGATATTTCTCAGACTAAAAAATCAAAAAACAAAACACAAAACAAACAGAGAAAGGCCAGGCTATAGGGAAGAGTAAATTACACAACACACATGTGAAGTACCTAGCAAGATGCCTGGCACCAGTGAGTGGCCAGTAGATGCTGGCTCTCATGACTGAGCCCGCCTCCTTTTAGGTCTTTCTCAATTAAAACTGATCTTTGCTTGATGTAATTTGCCCACAGACCCCAGTGTGACAGAGGCTCTTATAAAAGAGTTTGTTTACATGCATCAAATTACGAGCCTTTTTCCAAGAAAAGTGTTCTCTTTCACTTGAGGATTTACTTACCAAACCTAGTCCTAGCCCAGGGAAAAATGATGCTTGTGGCTGGTGAGCTAGTCCTTGACCCTAAGCCCCTCCCTCGTGGTTCTGCCCAGCATTTCTAGAATATATCCCAAAGTAATCAAAAGCACAGGCAAGCATGTAAAGAGAGACATGTGGTTTAGTAGGGAAAAAAAAATAAAATAATTTAGTCTGGGACCTGGATTTGAATCGCTTTTCTGCCACTGAATCACAGTAGGAACTTTGACCTGTGGCCGGGTCTTTAAGCCTCATTTTTCCTCATATGCAAAATGGGGCAACTGCTTAGATGGCCAAGATGCCTAAGGATTTAATAAGGCAAAGGCAATGGTGAGCCTGGAACACTGCTGGCACTCTTCAGGCCCTTGGTGTCAGCCATTCTCTGCATCTTTTCTCCTTCTGGTGAGATCACCACCATGACACCGAGGGTAGCTGATGAAATGAAGTGACATCAATCGTTCCCTGAGATTTGGAAGTGGACAGATCTCCAGCTGTCCGTCTCCAAATACTCAGCAGCCACAAGAACTGTGCAGCATCTGTAAATGAAAGAACGCACCACTCACAAAATTCTTTTTAGCATTATTTTTACTGAAGTCAAATTTCAGCCTCGAGCCATCGGGAGATTTCCCATAACGCTAGAAACGACTGACCAGCCAGATGCTGCGTATAGAGTGTCAGGAGGTTTCGGATTTGACAACAGAGACATCTCGCTGGAGGAGCAGAAGGAGGCTGACTCACACAGGCTGGAAGGGCTCTGGGAGCCGGGGTGGCAGGGATCCTGCTGCCTGCCAGGCTGGGACGGGTCCCACGGTAGCAGATCCTTCCAGGCAACAAAAGACCAATTTTATCATTACTATTGTCAGGAGAGATAAATCAAGTATTTTATACAAATTAAAACAGTCCCCTGAGGTAAGAACACTTGAGAAGAGATATACCCTCTGAAGAAATGTTTAAGCACATAACGCTTATTGTTAACTGAGACACGGCATTGGGCAGCAGCCGCCCAGAACTTACTCATCTTCTGTAACTGTAACTTTTTACACTCACTGAACAACTCTTCTTACCTCCCCCCGCCATCCCCTGAGAAAACAACAGCAAAAAACCAAAGGGACACAAGGAAACTTTCGGAGGTGATGGATATGTTTATTACCTTGACTGTGGTGATGGTAACACTGCATGAATGCGCCCAAACTCATCAAATGGTATATATTAACTGCGTGAAGTTTCTGTTTGTTTGGTTTTTGTCTGTGCTGTGCAGCTTGCAGGATCTTAGTTCCCCAACCAGGGATTGAACCCAGGCCCACAGCAGTGAAAGTGCCAAATCCTAACCACTGGACCGCCAGGAAATTCCCTGTGTGACGAAGTGAATGTCAATCCCAATCTTCTAGTTTATCCCTCCCCACCGCCCCCCGGTAACCATAACTGTACTACTATATATAATAGTACCCAATACTATATATAAAATAAATAACTAATAAGGACCTGCTGTATAGCACAGGGAACTCTACTCAATATTCTGTAATAACCTATATGGGAAAAGAATCTTAAAAAGAGTGGATATATGTATATGTATAACTGATTCACTTCGCTGTATACCTGAAACTAACACAATGTTTTAAATCAACTATACTCCAATAAGTTTTTTTTTTTTAAAGATGCGAAGTTTTTATGTACCAATTATACCTCAGTACAACTGAAAAAAAAAGTCTTTTGAGACTCAGAAGTCTGTTCTCAGAGTGCCTTGGTTTTGGAGATGTTTAGCAGCCTCTTATAATCCTTCCACCTTTATGGTACGTATTACCCAGACCCATATATAAATGAGGGAATGTGGCTTATGGCAAACATGAGTATCGTTCATGCCCCTGATGTTTCCTACTCAGGTGACCTCTTTGCTGACAATGTCCTCACCCGAAAAATTAGAATAATAGTACTGACCCCCAAGACAGTTGTGCTGTCATGAAAATAAAGAATACCATACATTAACTTACACAGGGCCTGACAATTCAGTTGTTGATCAGCAAATCGCAACTCCTTTTGAATCTGTTCTTATTATCATTATATGTAAAATAGGTGGTTATCTGTTTTTATGCAGATGTTTTTCATAAAGCAATGGCTTTATTAAAATTCTCCAGCAGAATTAAGGGTAAATGGATTCATTTTTCTGAGCATAAGGCATGTGGAAGGTGGAGCCAGGCCTTAGGGTACCAAAGACTATGGTGCCAGGTAAAGGGGACTAAGGGATCAAAGCCCAGAGAACTCGGTCTGGCTGCCCTGGTCCTGCGGCAGCTCCTGTGCGCATCTGATTATTTTCTGCTGAGACTCTAAGCTGGATGACTTTCACAGGTGACCCACTGATGTGGTCAAGCTCTGCACAATTGTCACCAGGCTTCTGGAATGCCAGCCTCCTAAGAAAGGCAAGTGGCATAGCAGATGAGTGAGGGTGAAGAGGTTGCAGAGCTAATGCTGAGTTGCTCAGATTTCTAAAGAATAGGGAAATTGATCACAAAGTTTAGTTCTTTGTTACTAGTGACTTAACACTTGGGTGTCACCACACTGAGCATGATGCCGCTGGCCGGGGCAAGAGGACTGGAAAAGAACACACAGGTGTGTGACCCCAGGTAAGACAGAGGAAGCAGATGCTGTGGGGTTGGAGGGAGATGGTTCAAAGGAAGGAAAGACAGTGACTGTGTAAGAGGAATAGCGATGCTTCTGGAAGTAGGTAGTTTGAAATATTGAAGGACTAATGAGATTTAAACATGCATCGATGGGATTAGGGGCCTAGGGAATGTCAGGCTGGAGTGTAGGGGACTCATCAAGGACACAGAGAGATTCAGAGGGTGTGAATGCCCAGCTGAGGAGCTTGAGCTCAAATCAAGAGGTAATAGGGAGCCACTGAAGGTGTTTGAGCAGGAGAGATACTCCGGAGCTATGCTGAAGAGGATTGAGGACCAGAGCATGGGAATGTGATTAGCTGTGAATAAGCTAGGAGCCAGGAAACTAGTTGAAAGGCCATTGTGTTGGTAAGAGTAAAGGAGTGAAATTAAACTCCTACCTTTCAAGACAAGGGGTGCGATCTCACTAGGAGAGGACTGGTGCTTTCCCAGCTCCGGGCTGATGAACACCACTAGCGCTCAGAGAGCAATTACAGATGAAAGCCTGATTACAGGAAGGTCAAGCACCCTGCCCAAGCTCAGAGGCCTGTTCTGGGGCAGCACCAGGACTGGACCCTCTGAGCCTCGGGCCACACGCTCACCACGGTGCTCTGTTGTCAGAGCAGGTGGCAGCAGTCAGGAGACATGGGTCTGGGGAGGACCTCAGAGTCAAAGTTGGGCTCACTGACCTCAGGCACGGGTCTAGGAGCCTCTGGGGTAGCGGATCCATCAGGAGACTGGAAAGGCAGAAGAGAAGTTGGGGAGAAGGCAACTGATATGGGGTCCACTCCAAGGTCTTGTGCGGGAAAGCCTTGTTGATGGGTGAGTTCCTTGAGGGAGAGAGCACAAACTCGCCAACACCTTGATTTCAGATGCCTCACCTCCAGAACTATGAGAAAATAAATTTCTCTTGTTTTAAGCCTCCCATTTTATAGTACTTGGTTACAGCAGCCCAAGCAAACTAACACAGTCCTTGCAGTCCATTACTAGCAGGCAAATCTATTTCCTAACTAATACAAAAGGCCATTGGGAACCCTCAAGCCAGCAGTTTTATAAGAGCAATGCGACAGAATCCAAATTGCTAGTAGCAAAGGGTGGTATCTGGGGGAGGAGGTGGCTGTGATCCTCCTTTTAAAGATCTTTAGGTGAAATATTTAACTTCTCCAAGTCTCAGTTTTCTCAAGATGAACATGGAGCTAATAATAACACAGAGATTTGTTGTTAAGAAAAATAAATGAGCTATTGTCTGTTAAGTGCTTAGCGCAGAGCATGAAAGGAAATAAGAAGTCTCATGTTGAATAAATGGAAACAATTTTTAAAAGAGGCAAAGGCTTAATGTACACTGTAGGTTGGAATGGCTGGGAACTTCATTAGAGATTCAGTAACTCACGCTTTCACTCATCAAATATTTATTGAGCTTTTATTGGGTGCCAACCGCCATCCTAGGCACTGGGGATACGTCTTGAAAGGAAAGGACACAGTTCTTGTTTTCTAGAAGTTCATCCCTGGATGAAGTCATTGCTACTAATAAGAATGCTACTTCCCTCTCTGAGTAGGAAGAGGCGACTCAGGGGACAGACTCAGGACAAGAAGATGAGCTGACCACCTACCGACTTTTACAACTGAGAATCTGACTGCTCTGGAATTAAAAACAGAATAGAAATGGATAAAGAGGACGTGAAAATAAGATATGTTCCAAATCAGCAGTTAAAAGAGAGAGAGAAAGAGAGAGAGGAAGTATTTTTTACTTGGAAGGCATTGTTATTTAAAAGTGTTGTCAGAAAGATTATTATTGTCATTGTTAATGGATGGACCTAGAGATTATCATACTAAGCAAAGTAAATCAGGAAAAGGAAGACAAATATGATATGATGCCACTTACATGTGGAATCTAAAATATGAGACAAAGCAACATATCTATGAAACAAAAACAGACTCACAGACATAGAGAACAGACTTCTTGTTGTCAAGCGGGGGGAGGGAAGGAATGGGAGTTTGGAGTTAGCAGAGGCAAACTATTATATATAGGATGGGTAAACAACAAGGTCCTCCTGTATAGCACAGGGAACTATATTCAATATTCTGTGACAAACCATAATGGAAAAGATTATATATATATACACACACACATATATGTGTACATATATATGTATAACTGAGTCACTTTGCTATACAGAATAAAGCAACATTGTACATCAACTATATTTCAATAAAATTAAAAAAAAATTAAAAGCATTGTTTGAAGACCATGTGTTTGCAAACATGGCTCTTTGGTCATCCAGGTGTCAGGCTTTGAAAGAGTTGTGAATAGTTATGCTCCAAGCAAACAGACAAATAAATAAACCTGGACAATCTCTAAGACAAAATGTACTGGACCTCCACGCAGCAGGGTCACCACCTGCTGATGGCAGCTCCTGGGCACAGGACCATGCCTCTGACACCTATGGGGCTGCATACCCACTGGGTCTGGTTGCCTCTTTGGTCAGGGCTCTGTGAATTCAAGAAAGGTCCAGCTTACGAGACTCTAAATTCCCCACAGCACCCAACTCTCCCACCTACCAGAAAGTCCTAGAATCAGCCTTTCTTATTTGTATTAGATCCCGATTCCCAGAGTGGTTTTCACATGTTTTAAATATCACATAGAACTGAGCTCAGAGGTTTATGAGACTATTGAGTTGTACCTGAAGAGCCCTTGAACCTGAGCAGGTAGGATGTGCATCTCTCTTTGTATGTCAGTCAAGCCCGCTGAGAACATGGGCTTCCTGAGGGAGGCACTTGTCTAG
Source organism: Lagenorhynchus albirostris (assembly GCF_949774975.1). Taxonomy (NCBI): domain Eukaryota; kingdom Metazoa; phylum Chordata; class Mammalia; order Artiodactyla; family Delphinidae; genus Lagenorhynchus; species Lagenorhynchus albirostris. The sequence goes on from NC_083095.1 coordinate 7,322,629, forward strand.
TTCATCTCCATACCCAGTACTTCCTGCAGGTCTGGCTCAGTGAATGTTCATCAGTGCATGAATGAATGAAGGAATGCATGAACAGCTAAGTGATGGAGGAAAAGAAATACTCAGAGAGGAAAGAGTCAGAGAAGATTTTGTCCATGAGGTGATGCATGAGTGGGTCTTGAATGATGATGATGAGTTTCCTACATGAAAGGAGAGGAGGTAGCTTTGGGAAAAAAAGAAGCATTTTGTCCATCCCCTGCCATATCAGCGAACAAAGGATGCTGCGGCCACTAAGCCATCAGCCACTGCAGCCCCCACACACACAACTGTGCACCCTGAGGGGATTCAGGATGGAGAAAAACAGGATACTGGTGCTAGATGGCTAAGGTACATATCTAAGGAATAACTCCAATGAGCCCAGACTCTTGCATCTTCCCATACATAGAATAAGCATTAAATTCATTAACCTGATTTCTTGTTTTTCTTTACTTAACAGCAATCTTTTGATGTTCTGACTACCTGTTTTTGTGGAGGTGGAAGGGTGGGAGGTTTGTTTTGGCTTTTTTGCAAAAACTCTTATATATCCTGGCTCCTCCCTGATCTCTTCAGAGCCATCCCTCAGAGCTATCAGAGAGGCTGCCTCCTGGGTTTAGGTCCTCAGAAAGTCCACCATGCAAAATATAATTCTCAACTTTTAGGTTGTGCATTTTTTCAGTCGACAGTTGCATGCACAGTTCCATTGTCCTGAAACAGTACACCCTGTGTGAGGACTAGTGAGAAGCTCAAGCTCCGGGAGAATTAGGGAAAGTCATGGATTTGCCTGAGATGAGCCTGGAGATCCGATCTGGACTCAACCAGGAAAGATGGTGCCTTCATGTTGAACTTGGAGTCTCTCTGGAAAGCACCCGAGTATTAAGGATGGATTTTGAGAAGAGGATGACAATAACTGATTTCAGATGTAGAAAGACCGCTCTGGTGAGTAGGTCACATAGAGATGGAGGGGACCAACCTGGAAACCAGCAACCAAGAGACCTGGTAGAAAATGGCAAAGGATTGGCCCAAGAGGATGGACATCAGGCAGAGAGGAGGGAAGGCATCTAAAAGGCATTTCCTGGACGCAGTTGGTGACCAGCACTGGAAGTGAAAGGAAGGTTTTGAACTTCAGAGTCCAGGTGCATGATGGTGCTAATTAGTGAGCTGGGCAGTAGTGAGGACATCGGAGAAGAGGGGGAGGCTGGGGTTCAGTTTGGATTTGTTGAGTTCAGGTCACCAGGGAGACAGCCAGGTGGGAATGGCCCAGTCTAGGGCTTTAAACATAAAGTTAGAGCTTTAGTGTTGAACCTCACATGGAAAGAAGATCTGCAGGTCATTAGTAAAGAAGCCATGCGGCCATAACTGTATTTCAATATTTCAATATTGTTTTTTTTTTTTTTAACATCTTTATTGGAGTATAATTGCTTTACAATGGTATGTTAGCTTCAGCTTCACAACAAAATGAATCAGTTATATACATACATATATTCCCATATCTCTTCCCGCTTGCGTCTCCCTCCCTCCCACCCTCCCTATCCCACCCCTCCAGGCGGTCACAAAGCACCGAGCTGATCTCCCTGTGCTATGCGGCTGCTTCCCACTAGCTATTTACCTTACGTTTGGTAGTGTATATATGTCCATGCCTCTTTATCGCTTTGTCACCGTTTACCCTTCCCCCTCCCCATAACCTCAAGTCCATTCTCTAGTAAGTCTGCGTCTTTATTCCTGTTTCACCCCTAGGTTTTTCATGACATTTTTTTTTTAAATTCCATATATATGTGTTAGCATACGGTATTTGTCTCTCTCTTTCTGACTTACTTCACTCTGTATGACAGACTCTAGGTCTATCCACCTCATTACAAATAGCTCAATTTCGTCTCTTTTTATGGCTGAGTAATATTCCATTGTATATATGTGCCACATCTTCTTTATCCATTCATCCGATGATGGACACTTAGGTTGTTTCCATCTCCGGGCTATTGTAAATAGAGCTGCAATGAACATTTTGGTACATGACTCTTTTTGAATTATGGTTTTCTCAGGGTATATGCCCAGTAGTGGGATTGCTGGGTCATATGGTAGTTCTATTTGTAGCTTTTTAAGGAACCTCCATACTGTTCTCCACAGTGGCTGTATCAATTTACATTCCCACCAACAGTGTAAGAGGGTTCCCTTTTCTCCACACCCTCTCCAGCATTTATTGTTTCTAGATTTTTTGATGATGGCCATTCTGACTGGTGTGAGATGATATCTCATTGTAGTTTTGATTTGCATTTCTCTCATGATTAGTGATGTTGAGCATTCTTTCATGTGTTTGTTGGCACTCTGTATATCTTCTTTGGAGAAATGTCTATTTAGGTCTTCTGCCCATTTTTGGATTGGGTTGTTTGTTTTTTTGTTATTATGCTGCATGAGCTGCTTATAAATTTTGGAGATCAATCCTTTGTCAGTTGCTTCATTTGCAAATATTTTCTCCCATTCTGAGGGTTGTCTTTTGGTCTTCTTTATGGTTTCCTTTGCTGCGCAAAAGCTTTTAAGTTTCATTAGGTCCCATTTGTTTACTCTTGTTTTTATTTCCATTTCTCTAGGAGGTGGGTCAAAAAGGACCTTGCTGTGATTTATGTCATAGAGTGTTCTGCCTATGTTTTCCTCTAAGAGTTTGATAGTTTCTGGCCTTACATTTAGGTCTTTAATCCATTTTGAGCTTATTTTTGTGTATGGTGTTAGGGAGTGATCTAATTTCATACCTTTACATGTAGCTGTCCAGTTTTCCCAGCACCACTTATTGAATAGGCTGTCCTTTCTCCACTGTACATTTCTGCCTCCTTTGTCAAAGATAAGGTGAGCATATGTGCGTGGGTTTATCTCTGGGCTTTCTATCCTGTTCCATTGATCTATCTTTCTGTTTTTGTGCCAGTACCATACCGTCTTGATAACTGTAGCTTTGTAGTATAGTCTGAAGTCTGGGAGCCTGATTCCTCCAGTTCCTTCTTTCGTTCTCAAAATTGCTTTGGCTATTCGGGGTCTTTTGTGTTTCCATACAAATTGCAAAATTTTTTGTTCTAGTTCTGTGAAAAATGCCAGTGGTAGTTTGATAGGGATTGCATTGAATCTATAGATTGCTTTCGGTAGTAGAGTCATTTTCACAATGTTGATTCTTCCAATCCAAGAACATGGTATATCTCTCCATCTATTTGTATCGTCTTTAATTTCTTTCATCAGTGTCTTATAATTTTCTGCATACAGATCTTTTGTCTCCTTAGGTAGGTTTATTCCTAGATATTTTATTCTTTTTGTTGCAATGGTAAATGGGAGTGTTTTCTTGATTTCACTTTCAGATTTTTCATCATTAGTATATAGGAATGCCAGAGATTTCTGTGCATTAATTTTGTATCCTGCCACTTTACCAAATTCATTGATTAGCTCTAGTAGTTTTCTGGTAGCATCTTTAGGGTTCTCTATGTATAGGATCATGTCATCTGCAAACAGTGACAGCTTTACTTCTTCTTTTCCGATTTAGATTCCTTTTATTTCCTTTTCTTCTCTGATTGCTGTGGCTAAAACTTCCAAAACTATGTTGAATAAGAGTGGTGAGAGTGGGCAACCTTGTCTTGTTCCTGATCTTAGAGGAAATGCTTTCAGTTTTTCACCATTGAGGATGATGTTTGCTGTGGGCTTGTCATATATGGCCTTTATTATGTTGAGGAAAGTTCCCTCTATGCCTACTTTCTGCAGGGTTTTTATCATAAATGGGTGTTGAATTTTGTCAAAAGCTTTCTCTGCATCTATTGAGATGATCATATGGTGTTTCTCCTTCAGTTTGTTAATATGGTTTATCACATTGATAGATTTGCGTATATTGAAGAATCCTTGCATTCCTGGAATAAACCCCACTTGATCATGGTGTATGATCCTTTTAATGTGCTGTTGGATTCTGTTTGCTAGTATTTTGTTTAGGATTTTTGCATCTATGTTCATCAGTGATATTGGCCTGTAGTTTTCTTTCTTTGTGACATCCTTGTCTGGTTTTGGTATCAAGGTGATGGTGGCCTCGTAGAAGGAGTTTGGGAGTGTTCCTCCCTCTGCTATATTTTGGAAGAGTTTGAGAAGGATAGGTGTTAGCTCTTCTCTAAATGTTTGATAGAATTCGCCTGTGAAGCCATCTGGTCCTGGGCTTTTCTTTGTTGGAAGATTTTTAATCACAGTTTCAATTTCAGTGCTTGTGATTGGTCTGTTCATATTTTCTATTTCTTCCTGATTCAGTCTTGGCAGGTTGTGCATTTCCAAGAATTTGTCCATTTCTTCCAGATTGTCCATTTTATTGGCATAGAGTTGCTTGTAGTAATCTCTCATGATCTCTTTTATTTCTGCAGTGTCAGTTGTTACCTCTCCTTTTTCATTTCTAATTCTATTGATTTGAGTCTTCTCCCTTTTTTTCTTGATGAGTCTGGCTAGTGGTTTATCTATTTTGTTTATCTTCTCAAAGAACCAGCTTTTAGTTTTATTGATCTTTGCTATTGTTTCCTTCATTTCTTTTTCATTTATTTCTGATCTGATTTTTATGATTTCTTTCCTTCTGCTAGCTTTGGGGTCTTTTTGTTCTTCTTTCTCTAATTGCTTGAGGTGCAAGGTTAGGTTGTTTATTCGAGATGTTTCCTGCTTCTTAAGGTGGGCTTGTATTGCTATAAACTTCCCTCTTAGAACTGCTTTTGCTGCATCCCACAGGTTTTGGGTCGTTGTGTCTCCATTGTCGTTTGTTTCTAGGTATTTTTTGATTTCCTCTTTGATTTCTTCAGTGGTCACTTCATTATTAAGTAGTGTATTGTTTAGCCTCCATGTGTTTGTATTTTTTACAGATCTTTTCCTGTAATTGATATCTAGTCTCATGGCGTTGTGGTCAGAAAAGATACTTGATACAATTTCAATTTTCTTAAATTTACCAAGGCTTGATTTGTGACCCAAGATATGATCTATCCTGGAGAATGTTCCATGAGCACTTGAGAAAAATGTGTATTCTGTTGTTTTTGGATGGAATGTCCTATAAATATCAATTAACTCCATCTCGTTTAATGTATCATTTAAAGCTTGTGTTTCCTTATTTATTTTCATTTTGGATGATCTGTCCATTGGTGAAAGTGGGGTGTTAAAGTCCCCTACTATGAATGTGTTACTGTCGATTTCCCCTTTTATGGTTGTCAGTATTTGCCTTATGTATTGAGGTGCACCTAAGTTGGGTGCGTAAATATTTACAATTGTTATATCTTCCTCTTGGATCGATCCCTTGATCATTATGTAGTGTCCTTCTTTGTCTCTTCTAATAGTCTTTGTTTTAAAGTCTATTTTGTCTGATATGAGAATTGCTACTCCAGCTTTCTTTTGGTTTCCATTTGCATGAAATACCTTTTTCCATCCCCTTACATTCAGTCTGTATGTGTCTCTAGGTCTGAAGTGGGTCTCTTGTAGACAGCAAATATATGGGTCTTGTTTTTGTATCCATTCAGCCAATCTGTGTCTTTTGGTGGGAGCATTTAGTCCATTTACATTTAAGGTAATTATCGATATGTATGTTCCTATTCCCATTTTCTTAATTGTTTCGGGTTCATTATTGTAGGTCCTTTCCTTCTTTTGTGTTTCTTGCCTAGAGAAGTTCCTTTAGCAGTTGTTGTAGAGCTGGTTTGGTGGTGCTGAACTCTCTCAGCTTTTGCTTGTCTGTAAAGGTTTTAATTTCTCCATCAAATCTGAATGAGATCCTTGCTGGGTAAAGTAATCTTGGTTGCAGGTTTTTCTCCTTCAACACTTTCAATATGTCCTGCCACTCCCTTCTGGCTTGCAGAGTTTCTGCTGAAAGATCAGCTGTTAACCTTATGGGGATTCCTTTGTGTGTTATTTGTTGTTTTTCCCTTGCTGCTTTTAATATGTTTTCTTTGTATTTAATTTTTGACAGTTTGATTAATATGTGTCTTGGCGTATTTCTCCTTGGATTTATCCTGTATGGGACTCTCTGTGCTTCCTGGACTTGATTAACTATTTCTTTTCCCATATTAGGGAAGTTTTCAACTATAATCTCTTCAAATATTTTCTCAGTCCCTTTCTTTTTCTCTTCTTCTTCTGGAACCCCTATAATTCGAATGTTGGTGCGTTTAATGTTGTCCCAGAGGTCTCTGAGACTGTCCTCAGTTCTTTTCATTCTTTTTTCTTTTTTCTGCTCTGCAGTAGTTATTTCCACTATTTTATCTTCCAGGTCACTTATCCGTTCTTCTGCCTCAGTTATTCTGCTATTGATCCCATCTAGAGTACTTTTAATTTCATTTATTGTGTTGTTCATCGTTGCTTGTTTCATCTTTAGTTCTTCTAGGTCCTTGTTAACTGATTCTTGCAATTTGTCCATTCTATTGTCCATTCTATCTCCAAGATTTCGGATCAACCTTACTATCATTATTCTGAATTCTTTTTCAGGTAGACTGCCTATTTCCTCTTCATTTGTTAGGTCTGGTGGGTTTTTATCTTGCTCCTTCATCTGCTGTGTGTTTTTCTGTCTTTTCATTTTGCTTATCTTACTGTGTTTGGGGTCTCCTTTTTTGCAGGCTGAAGGTTCGTAGTTCCTGTTGTTTTTTGTGTCTGTCCCCAGTGGCTAAGGTTGGTTCAGTGAGTTGTGTAGGCTTCCTGGTGGAGGGTACTAGTGCCTGTGTTCTGGTGTATGAGGCTGGATCTTGTCTTTCTGGTGGGCAGGTCCACGTCTGGTGGTGTGTTTTGGGGTGTCTGTAGACTTACTATGATTTTGGGCAGCCTCTCTGCTAATGGGTGGGGTTGTGTTCCTGTCTTGCTAGTTGTTTGGCATAGGATGTCCAGCACTGTAGCTTGCTGGTCGTTGAGTGAAGCTGGGTGCTGGCGTTGAGATGGAGATCTCTCGGAGATTTTTGCTGTTTGATATTATGTGCAGCTGGGAGGCCTCTTGTGGACCAGTGTCCTGAAGTTGGCTCTCCCACCTCAGAGGCACAGCACTGACTCCTGGCTGCAGCACCAAGAGCCTTTCATCCACAGGGCTCCTTAATTTGGGATGATTCGTTGTCTATTCAGGTATTCCACAGATGCAGAGTATATCAAGTTGATTGTGGAGCTTTAATCCGCTGCTTCTGAGGCTGCTGAGAGAGATTTCCCTTTCTCTTCTTTGTTCTGACAGTTCCCAGGGGCTCAGCTTTGGATTTGGCCCCGCCTGTGCGTGTAGGTCGCCGGAGGGCGTCTGTTCTTTGCTCAGACAGGACGGGGTTAAAGGAGCCGCTGATTCGGAGGCTCTGGCTCACCCAGGCTGGGGGGTAGGGAGGGTCACGGAGTGCGGGGCGGGCCTGCAGCCGCAGAGGCCGGCGTGACGCTGCAGCCTGAGGGCGCCGTGCGCTCTCCCGGGGGAGCCGTCCCTGGATCCCGGGACCCTGGCAGTGGCGGGCTGCACAGGCTCCCCGGAAGGGCGTGTGGCTAGTGACCTGTGCTCGCACACAGGCCTCCTGGCGGCGGCAGCAGCGGCCTCAGCGTCCCATGTCCGTCTCTGGGCTCCGCAATCTTAGCCGCGGCTCGCGCCCGTCCCTGGAGCCCTCTCAAACAGCGCTCTTAATCCCCTCTCCTCGTGCACCAGGAAACAAAGAGGGACGTAAAAGTCTCTTGCCTCTTCGGCAGGTCCAGACCCCTCCCCGGACTCTCTCCCGGCCAGCCGCGGCGCACCAACGCCCTGCAGGCTGTGTTCACGCCGCCAACCTCAGTCCTCTCCCGGCGCTCCGACAAAAGCCGGAGCCTCAGCTCCCAGTCCCGCCCGCCCCGGCAGGCGAGCAGACAAGCCTCTCGGCTGGTGAGTGCCGGTCGGCCCGATCCTCTGCGCTGGAATCTGTCCGCTTTGCCCTCCGCACCCCTGTTGCTGTGTTCTCTCAATATTGTTTTGAGTGAAAGGATGCTGGAATCTGCATTGGTGCTGACCATGGGAAAATTGATTTTTCCCACTTTAAAATTCAGAGCACATGAATACAGCCTTCACCTCTTTATAATCCCCACCACCACTGCCGACAGCTTAGGCAGCCAGGATTATGAATCTGATATAACCTGTTTGAGAACCCCCAAAGTGGGGAGGCTGCTCTATTTCATGGAACTCTACACAGAGCATCTTGGGGTCAATCCAGGACTGATGGTTTCAAGCCCAACTTCAATCCCTTTTCCCATCCTGGTGTTTTGACCCCAGAAACCATCATAAGCTAGGCTATGAAAACACCCGTGAGGTTTGCTGGTGGATTCCCTGGGCACGACCCGGGCGAGGCGCTGGGGACTGTAGCAATGGGCTGTCAAAGTATCATCTATAGAAGGAAGGCTGAGTGGGCTGGCCTGGACCTGGGGTAGGGGTAACACATGCTTTTTTTGCATTAGAGTACGGTGGAGGGGGGACCAGAGGTACATGAAAGCAAAGGGCGTGTGCATTGGAAACAGACATAGTTGAGCTCAAATGCCAGCTTCAGCACCTCTTATCTTCCAGATTGCTTCAATTCATTTAGTATTTTTTTTAATTTTAGTTTTATTTTTTCCCAACTTCATTGAGATATAACTGACATATAACATCATTTAAGTTTAAGATATATAACACATTGATTTCATGCACTTATATACATGTTACAAAATGATGACCACGATACTAACACCTCCATCACATCACATAATTATCAATTCTTTTCAGTGGTGAGAACATTTAAGATCTACTCTCTTAGCAACTTTCAAGTATTATTAACTATAATCACCATGCTGTACATTAGACCCTCAGAACTTATTTGTCTTATAAATGGAACCTTGTATCTCTGACCAACATTTCCTCATTTCCCCCACACCCCAGCCCCTGGTAACCACCACTCTACTCTGTTTCTGCAAATTCTATGTTTTTAGATTCCACATATAAGTGAGGTCGAGCAGTATTTGTCTTTATCTGGCCCATTTTCACATAGCGTAATATCTTTGGATCCATCCACGTTGTTGCAAAAGTCAGGATTTCCTTCTGAATAATATTCCTCTGTGTGTGTGTGTTTGTGTGTGTGTACAACTTCTTTATCCATTTATCCTTTGACAGACACTTAAGTTTTGTCCATATCTTGCCTACTGTGAATAATGCTGCAATGACCATGGGTGTGCAGATATCTCTTTAAGACAGCGATTTTACTTCTTTTAGACATAGTCCCAGAAGTAGAATGGCTGGATCTTATGGTAGTTCTATTTTTAATCTTTTGAGGAAACCCCACACTTTTTTTCACAGTGGTTGTACCAATTTACATTCCTACCAACAATATATAACGGTTTCCTTTTCTCCATATCTTCACCAACCCTCGTTATTTCTTGAGTTTTCGATGCCAGCCATTCTAACAGGTATGAGGTGATAGCTCACTGTGTTTTTGATTAGCATTTCCCTGATGATTAGTGGTGTTGAGCACCTTTTCATGTACCTATTGGCCATCTGTATATCTTCTTTTGAAAATTGTCTCTCCACATCCTCTGCCCATTTTTAAAATCAGATTGTTTAATTTTTGGCTATCGAGTTGTATGAGTTCTTTATATATTTTGGATATTAACCTCTTAACAGCTAAATGATTTGAAAATATTTTCTCCCATGCCATAGGTTGCCTTTTCATTTTGCTTATTGTTTATTTTCTGTGCAGAAGATTTTTGGTTTGATATAGTCCCACTTGTTGATTTAACAGTTCCTTTAGTCTTGGTTAAATGGGAGGATTATTGGCTGTTGCTTACTAGGCTATTTCTCAAAGTATGATTCTGTACGTAGATACCTGACTACAGGCTGGCCCTGGTAAGTGCTCAGTAAGTTCATATGGTCAGACAGGACAAAGTTGTTTGGCCCATAATCTTTGTGGTAGGATTGCTTTCTCATGGGTCTTGCCCTTGTGTCTGCACTTAAAGGCACAGGGCTTTACACCAGATGCCTGACAGCTAGTAAATGTTCAAGAAAAGAAAGAACAATCCCAGCCAATAAATCAAAGGACAGTTTCTAATAAGAGAAACAACAGAACAAAGAATACAGGAAACTTTTGAAAGAGTCAGAATCACAACATAAAATCATAGTGTGTCTGAACCTATAAATAATAACATGTGCTCTGGGGGAGAATTTTTTTCCTTTTAGATAGGTTTATAAAACCAGATGAAGGAAGCAGGGTAGGTATCTGTGTTTGGTTCCAGAAATACACATGAACTTCCATCCCTTGAAATTTGCCCTCACCAAAGTAACGCAGATGAACACAGTCGCCTGTCAATAATTCGAGTTGAGAAACAGCCTACATGTAATAAAATTGCTGATGCCTGATTGTCCAGGGGCTTAGTCTACAGGATACAGGGTGAGAAGGACCGGGTCTGACTCCGCAGCACCATTCATGAATTGAGAGCAGGTTAATGAAGTTTGCCAAAGATATCCTAAATCATAATGGCCTGGGAGCACGATCAAAGTGAGAGGCATCAGGCAAGGAACTCATCAAAGCTGGAATGATGAGTTAAAAATGAGATGCAGCTTGGAAAAAATGCAAACGAGCCTATCTGGAGAAAAATGATCAGAAACAATCAGACAATGCAGTGGGACCCCATCAAGAAAAGCAGAAGTCCCAATGGAGATGCAAAGAGGGTCATAGACTGCACAGGGGAAGAATGGGTTGCATGAGCTGAACAAGATCAAAATAATGTGTTCTGTTGTCCAAAGTCAAGTATGAAAGTATGAGCCCAGGAAGGCATCGTCCTGTCTTTCCAGTTGGACACATCTCGGAGAAACACTAAGGCGAGAGTTGAGGACATAGAAAGATCCCCTAAACTGAGAAGCAAATGTGTGCCAGCCCCAGTGACCTTGGACACGCATGTTTCCTAGACTTCTCATGGCTCAATGTCTTCATCTGTAACATTCATTTAAAAATAACAGCCATCCCCATGGTGCCAAGTTCTTGTGAGGATTACATGGATAGTAACGGGAAGAAGCTAAAAACTGTAAAGGGTTTCACGAACATCAGGCATTATTGTGGGTTCAAACAAACCAAATTGATAAGACGGTTGTGTAGATTCATTGACTTATCTGTCAAATGGAGATTTTTCTAAAAGTGCCGACCTTCTAGGTTTTTGTGAGGATTAAATGAGTGCATGTGAAACACGTAGAAAAGTATCTGACAGTAGAAAAACTGTCCAATATGTTCATGCTATTGATTTTGACCACCGTGTTATAATAACACCTAATAAATAATGAATCACTATTTGTTTGTAAACAAGTTTCTCTCACTAGAACTTGTGCTCTGTGAGGGACAAAGCCACTTGACCTATGTTTTAGCTTCCAACACAGAATAAGATATTTGGACATTAAAGTGTGCCTGATTATATGACTTATGACTGTTGATATTTATTAATCATCTCTTTTCTTGAGGAATTATGTGAGTTGGTTTGCCCTATTTAATTCTCACAAAACAATTTGAATTAGGAACTATATTAGTCTTATTTTACTGATGAGGAAACAGATGCAGAGAATTCCTAAATTGCATGATAAAAATGGGGTGGGATTCAAGCCCAAGCCAGACTTTGGACGATACCACAGTCTGTGCTTCTCACCACTAAAAATGAATGAATGAAAGCATGAGTGAATGAATGAAATCACAAGTGAATGGATGAGTAAATGCATAAAAATCATGCATTATGCTGGAGCTGCAGCCTGCCTTCTAGAATCTCAAAATCTTACTCGGGAAAAATACACACATTAAACAGTCCAAGAGCAGCCAGAGGTGACACCTACATATACAGGGCAGGCAACTTATGTCACAGAAGAATCCAGAAAGCTGGCTGGGAAGGGGAGCTCTTTGGGCCCCTCTCTCAGTTCTCTTGGGCACTCTTTTAAATTTCTGATACATCCAAACCCACTTTCCTTCTCTCTTCTCCTTTAGAAATCAGCAACATGGACACATTCCAGAAATGCCATTGAACGCCCTTCATAAATGGGTTATTTTATTCAAAGGGTCTAAGTCAGGTTTGCTTCCCTCTGAGCTGTTCAGCCAGATGTTAAAAGTTTGACAAAATCACATTAGAGCGGAAAGTTTTATGAGAATGATGACAAGAGCCCCTGGCACAATGCAGAACACGGCCCCTCTGTGCCTTCCCAGCGTAAGAAATTTCTCAAGGAAGCAAAACCTTGACAATGCCTCTCCCAAGGCCACCGTGAGCAATGGCCATCTGTACCCACCATGGCCCCAGTGCTGGTCTCCACTCAGTACCTCCATCAGGGCTACAACGCACATGTGGTCATCTTGTTTGAGGGCAAGGAAACCCAGGCTAAGTGTTTTCCTGGGTCATATGCCAACCTAGAATCCACGTCTGATTTCTCCCCTCCCAGGACATCCCCACAGCCCAGAACTGTACTCTAAGTGAGCGACTTTCATACCCATAATTGATCATCTGTTTCAGATTATAAGTTTTTGGCTGCTGCTGTTTCTGGTTGTCAAATGTTAACACCTCTGAAACTGCACCTCATTAAACTTTTAATATCCTGCCATGGCCTCCCCTTTGGAGCCTATCTTTAGGTCTGAGAGGCATATAAAGATACATTTTTCGTAGTCTTATCACCTTGGAAATGACAAAGGAGTTAATGTGACTTATTTACTCCATCACTTAGTCCTGTTATTTTTGGTCCTGCTCTTCCATGACACCATATGGTTTAAGACACCATCTGGTTGCCTTTTCAAATGGGGTAACCATGATTCCTCAATGTGTTTCCGTCAGAAGTCTCCAAGACATTTGCGGGCAGCCACTTTCTCAGTCCCTTTCCTATGCCCCGTGGGTAGGAGGAGAGAAGTTGGAAGAGGTGGATTCTCAGGAAGGCATCTTAGAAGCTGGATTGGGTTACGTGGAGGAATGCCCACACCCCTGCCCTGCCCCAAACTATGCCCATTTGACTCTCACCTCTCCTGTTAGTTCCTGTTGCTGATCTAGGATGATTTCAGGATCCTAGGTAGAGAGAGTCTCCAGAGATGTTGGCAGGATTGGTTCTCTCTGGGGGCTGCAAGGGAGAATCTGTCCCATATATTTCTCCCAGCAACTGGTGGTTTGCTAGCAACCCTTGGTGCCCTTGCTGTGTAGACACGTTAGCCCAGCTTCTGCCTGCATCTCTACGTGGGGTCCCCTTGTCTGTCTTTACATCATCTTCCCTCTATGCCTGGCTCTGCATCCAAATTTCCTTCATCTTAAAATAAGGACACCAGTCAGTGGATTAGGGCCCAGGGCTCATCCCGATCCAGGATGACCTCATCTTCATTGGATCACACCTCAGAGATTTATTCCCAAATAATGTCACATTCTGAGGTTCCAGGTGGACATGAATTTTTGGAGGACACTATTTAGCCCAATACAGAAGGGCAGAGCCAAGTCTGAGCCACGTCTTAAGAACATCTTGGGTTTCTAAAGAAACTCTGATGCCAGGGCATAGCATCAAATCTCATGTCAACTCGAGAGAGTGGATGAGAAAGGGTCAGCTCTGGTCCCAGGGCAGAAGTAGAGGCCAAGCCAGACAGATGAGACAAGTTTGAATCCAAAATTACAAATTCCTCAATAAGTTATACAGATCATGTTCATTTATCTCCATCAGCAATGGAGTCGGAATCAACGTTTCATAACCTGAGTGAATCTTTGCCAACGTGATGGCTTTAATGAGCCCAGAGTCAGGGGCTACTTTAATGAGAATGTAAACCTCTGCACTTGTCGAAGTCTCAGTGCCCTTTTTGCTCCTCAACCAAAAACAAACAAGCAAGGACAACTGAACAGAGTGGGGAAGGTGTGGCCCTAAATCTCCCATCCCCCCAGAGCCTGTGGGTCCGTGTCCACAGCCCAGCCCCAGAGGCCTGGAGTCAAGGTTCTATTACTTCTTGGCTAGTGTACAAAAAAACAAAATAAAGCCAAGCAAAAACTGTTAATTGGGAAATGAGAATAAAATTTTCTAAGGCACTATTCTTGGACTACAAAAAAAAAAAAAAAATCAAGAACAGTAAGCATGACACCAAGCTATACTAATGGGGCTTTTAGAACCTTCTCTCAGTTTCCAGGTGGCGTATGAAGGGAGCCATTTTTCTGGTCTCCCACAGCAAATCCTAGCTGGTGGGAGAAGTAGAGGAAGCTGGGACTGTGTGTCCCCCAGAAAAGGGAGGGCTGACCAAATCCATGTCCTGGAGGGTCCTTGGAGCTCGTCCCTGGGGTATTACAAGCACGTCCGCATCCTCTCCTCGGCGCGCCCTGAGATTCCCCCTTGCCCAGTTTCTGTCACTTAAGGAAATGCAGCCCATTTCTCCCCTCTCACCTGCGGTTAAGGGCATAGATGCTGGAGTCAAAAGACGGATGGTCTGACATTTAGCAGCTGTGTGACCTTGGCCTCCTTCCTGAGACACTCTAGCCTCAGTCTCCTCGTGTGCAAAATGGAAGATTAATAACAGCATGTGCCCAAACTCTCACAACATATCTAAACATGAGGAAAATCACACAATTCCCATTTTTCAGATGAGAGAACTTTAACCCAAAGAAGTTGGAATGCTGGACCACCATTCTGAGGATTGAGTCTTCCCACAGGACTGCTTTCCTCACCCCGTGACCAGTACAGCCTTGTGGCTGCAAAGGTCTTTGGTGGGAACGTTCAAAATGCATCCTAACGACACTGCCATTCTGTGCTTAACTGTGACTGATCATCACTGCAAGGACGCAAGGGAGTGTCCACTGGCTTGAGGAGTTCACATGCATAGCTGTACAACTTCCTCACAGCAGACTTTCCTGGTAGAGACTCTCTGATACCCTCCTGACAGTTACAAAACAGAGTCAGAGAGTTTAAGAACCCTGTCCATAGTCACACAGCCAAAAGGTGGCATAGCTGAGACTTGAACCTCTGAAGACTGACTCCAGGACTCTGATGGTCACCCATCTGGGGTGTACCTGCAACCTGGGGATCAGGGCCACTTTCCCAAGCTCTTATCTCCATACCCTGGTGGCTTGTTCCTAAAGAAGCATGAAGAAATACATGTTGAATGAATGAATGAATGAAATTGTCATAATGCATCATCTCATATCATCTTAGGTCTGTTTCATCAGGACAGGGCCCTGCACAGGCAAACATGGGCAATAAATTTGTTCAGAATAAAGGTCTTGTAGAAGGAGACTTTGTCCACTCAGGACCTAGCATGGTCAGAGACATATTTGCAAATTGCCCAGTAGATGTTTGTTGAGTGACTGAATGACTATATAGTGTGTGTTAGCTTGTGTTGGTATGTTAGTTTGCTGGGGCTGCCATAACAAAATACCACAGACTGGGGGACTTAAATAACAGAAATGTATTTTTTCACATTCATGGAGGGTAGACGTCCAAGATCAAGGTTTTTTTGGGTTTGGTTTCTTCTGCAGCCTCTCTCCTTGGCTTCAAGATGGGCCCCCCTTGCTGCCTCTTCACATAGTCGTCCCTTTATGTGCCTGAATCCTGTTATCACTGTGTGTCTCATAATCGCCTCTTCTTGTAAGGACCCCAGTCAGATTGGACTAAGGTCCATTCATACAACTCCATTTAACCTTGATTACTTCTCTCTAGGCTCTGTCTCTAAATATAGTTACATTGTGAGGTACAAGGTATTAGGGATTTTACATATGAATTTTGGAGGGACACAGTTGAAACCATAAGAGTAAGATTAAGTAAGATTAAACCTATTTCTAGTTATTCTTGGTTAGGTGCATATATTCTGGAACTGAATTACCTTCATTTGAATCCTGGCTTTGCCACTTACCAGCTTTCAAGGCTTGGGGAAGTTGCTTACTTGTTCAGTGCCTTTGTTTCCCAATCTGTTAAATGGACATAATAATAACATCCACCTCCTAGTATGGCTGTGAGGATAAAATTAAGAGATGCAACTTGTTTTATTTTTTTTAATATTTATTTATTTATCTGTCTGCTCCTGGTCTCAGTTGCAGCATGTGGGATCTAGTTCCCTGACCAGGGATCGAACCCGGGCCCCCGGCATTGGGAGTGCAGAATCTTAACCACTGGACCACCAGGGAAATTCCAAGATGTAATTTGTTTTATTTTTTTATTTTTTTTTATTGGGGTATGTTTTTTTTACAATGTTTTGTTAGTTTCTACTGTACAGTGGAGTTCCCTGTGCTATACAGCAGGTTCTTATTAGTTATCTATTTTATACATATTAGTGTATATATGTCAATCCCAGTCTCCCAATTCATCCCCCCACCCCACTTTTCCCGCTTTGGTGTCCATACATTTGTTCTCTACATATGTGTCTCTATTTCTGCCTTGCAAACCCATTCATCTGTACCTTTTTTCTAGATTCCACATATATGCATTAATAAACAATGCTTGTTTTTCTCCTTCTGACTTACTTTCCTCTGTATCACAGTCTCTAGGTGCATCCACGTCTCTACAAATGACCCAATTTCGTTCCTTTTTATGGCTGAGTAATATTCCATTCTGTACATGTACCACATTCTTCTTTATCCATTTGTCTGCCAATGGACATTTAGGTTGCTTCCATGACCTGGCTATGGTAAATTGTGCAGCAATGAACATTAAGGTGCATGCGACTTTTTGAATTATAACTTGTTTTAAATTGAGGCTGGTACATTGCAGTCACTCAGATAGTAGCTACATGGTTACATATATCTTTATCAGTTGACTATTTCTGCAATGAACATGCATTGCTTTAATGATTGGACAATAAGGGCAAAGTGTTGCACACATGCAAGATATTACTATGTTTTGGAGATGTCATGACAAATTTATCATTGCTATAATGATATGGGATACAATCTCAGAGACCCTTTTTGGATTTCTAAAAAAGATCATATTTGCTAGTTTTTAGAAACCTTGGAAGTCCTAGAACTGTCTCTGTGCAGGGATTTCCCAAGATTTTCTGATTGGGGACAGACTCAGTTTTCTTGTGGTTGTTCAGTGGAATCTGGGTGACTTTGCTGCCTAGGGAAGTTTTAGATAAAAGAGAATTAATGCCTTGATGGTTCTAAAGTCCAAAGTACTTTACCAACTCCTCAAGCAGTGCTGCAAACAACACTTCCAGTTGCCTCTGGTAATGGACCTTATCTTTCAACCAAATTACTAGAGTCTAAGAGGAAAAAAAAAAGATTGATAAAAGTTGTATAACCTCTACTTTCTTTTAGAGCTTGGGAAAACTTCCATCTTCATAAGGCAAGCATGTCCTTAAATTTGGGAGGTGGCCATGCAATCCTCATTTGCTGGAAGGGAACGCTGAGGTACAGGGGGACTGGAGTACTGACTCAAGGTAATGCTGCTGGTAAAGGCAGAGCCGGGACATAAACATGTATCTTCAGACTTCAAATTTGCAAGGTGACCCTACTCTGCCTTCAGGGAGATACTGTCACGTTGGTCTTCTTGGACTGCTTAGTCAATAAATACGGTGCCAGGCATAGTTCTAGGCTCCTAAGATTCAGCAGTATACAAAACAAATCCCCTGCACCCATGAAGGAGACTTTGGTTGGCTAAGACCCAGCTATTGGTTTGACTAAGATTTGTAGGGCAAGATGATTGAGAAAGGGAAAGGGGAAGGAAGGAGCACTTTTTCTCAGTTTTTTTTTTTAATTTTATTGGAGTAGAGTTGATTTACAATGTTGTATTACTTCAGGTGTACAGCATAGTGACTCAGTTATACAAATATGTATATTCATTCTTTCTCAGTTTTGCTGAAATTGCTTTATCAGACCCTCCAGACACCATTCCTTCTCAGTGGGAACGATGAAAAGAGAATTTAGCCTCAGTCAGAAAGTAGCAGCTTCAAGAAGCTCCCAGTTCAGACAAGGAGTTTGCAGGCTACTTCTTCCTCTGCTTTGTTCTTCATCCTTTGGCAATGTCAAAACTGCTTAGAGTCCCAACACCCCTCTATGAATCAGGGTAGATCATACTAGGCTGCAATAATAAGTTAACCTCAACATCTCAGTGGTTGAACCCAAACTCTGATGCATGTTGGGAGACCCTCCAGGGAAGTTGTCCTCCATGAAGCGACTCAGGGATCCAGTATGCTTTGATCGCATCATGTGGACCCCATGGTTGGAGTAACAGGGGAAAAGAGCTGAGATTTCCACAGTAGCTCTTAAATGCTTGAGCCTAGAAGTGACGCAGCACTTCTGCTCACAGCCTGTAGGTAGAAGTGTTCACATGGTCCTCCCTCTTGCAAAGGGGCAATGCAGAGGAACACCTGGTTATTCAGTGATATGGTCAGTAAATATCTCTGCCATCACCTGGAGATGCTTTCCCCCCATATCTTCTCTCTTCCAGTCTCCTCTTTCTGGGGTACCTTCACATTCCCTGGCTAACTTCTAGTCATCCTGTAAGATTGAGCCTAGGCAATGACACTTGAAAGAAGTGTTTCATTAACTTTTAGGTTTGGTTTAAAACTCTTACATGTACATAATCTTCCATGTTTGTGTTTATCAACTCTGTTACACTGTTTTGCAATGCTCTCTTCACGTATGTATCTTCCCTATTCAACTGCAATTGTTAATATTGAAGTGAACCAGTATCTGCCAAGTAATAGATTTTACTAAATGCTTGCTGACTGAATAAATGTTTGGTAAATAAATGCTATTGATTGCCTAGAATTTCCTGTATAAAGACAAGTCCCCAAATTAAGGCTTGAATAGAGAATCAGTTGGGAAAACAGTCATCCTACAGGTAGTTTCATATCTTACTCATATTTCCAAGTCAAAAATTACCATTGGCTCCCTACTGACAGTGTAGAACAACACAGGCTTCTTGTCGTAGCCTTAACTTTTACAGAATCTGATTGCAACTTACTTTTCGAAAGTTGCACATGCACACACAGACACAAAACAAGCACATGCATGCACATGCACAAAATCCAGCACACATGCACACACATACAGTTGCTCATACACACGCACACACACACAGCATTCCAGCCAAATAAGTACCGTGCTCATCTCCAAAATAGCCCAGGAGAGTACCACCACCGTGTGTCTGCCTATTTTATACCAGGAGTGCCATTTTATGAGCCCCTTTTAACTGTCAGTACTTTGAACTCAAAGTTTACTCCTGATTCATTATTCAGCACCCTTCCTTTCGATGGAGAGATAGAAGTAGCCTGATGTGAAGCAAAGATACAGGATTGGAATCAGACCAACCTTGGTGGATGTCTTAATTCCACATCTTACTTGCTGTGGCACCAATAGGGCAAGTCACTGCACCTCCCAATTTCAGGGTCCTCATCTGTTAAAAGGATCTGATATGGACTGACTTGTAAGCTTGTTATTTGCTAAATACCTGACACTTAGTGGACACTCCATAACGCATGGGGTTGCTTGCAATATATTTGTCAACAGGTATGTGCTTCCCAGGATAAATCAGTAGTGGTTAACAATTGACAAAGGTATTGAGGCAGGATGGGGAGGCACCTTTGAGGTCTATTAACTGAAGGCGATTTATAGTTCTTGAACAACTTCCCTTAAGCCCAGCTTTCCTGCCAGCTTGAATGGGGAGTCAGTGAGGCAGCACAAAACCTGTGTTTCTTCTGTTCTGGGGTGAGCAAATAAAGCTCTAATAAACTGCCCTCCTGACCCTGGAAAGGTGTATGTAGGTGACACCATGAGTCAGGTTGTGGCTGGTTACCCAAATCTGGTCGATGTCCATGGACTTGAAACTTCCTTCAGCGGCACGTCTGAAGGAGGGCAGTTGTCACCAAGAGCCAAACTAAAGACAACAAAATAGGCTAAAGAAATAAGCCCATGGAATAGTAACAAATTCACTTGGTTCTGGCTTCTAGGTCTCTCAGAAAGGGCCAAAGTGAGGATCAGCAAAGCATAAAGAAAGAGAATAAATTCTCAATCCAGACGATACTAGTTCCAGCCTGGGCTGAGCGTGTGACCTTGGGAAAATGTCGCAAGATCTCCAGCTTCCTGTTTCTTCACCTGCTCCGGTCGGGCTGACAGTGTTCAGCTGGGGCCCGGCCCATGGGAGCTTCTCAGGATGCCCGCGTGGGCCCCAAGCCAGTGAGCATTCATGCACAGGAAGGTGGATGTGGCATCAGAACTACTTGGGGAGCTTTTTCAAAGCAAAGGGCTCCACCTCAGCCCACTGTGCGTTGGGACTGAGCCCCTCCTGCCGTTAGCTGGATGCCTTGGACGTGGCGACATTCCCCCAGAAATGGGGTGGCGTAAAACAGACAGCTCATACTGGGACACCTTGGATAATGAATGGGGTTGGGAGGTGGGGCAGCTACTAATGATTACACCGTGTCAAAAAGCAAACGGTGCGGAAGGTAACCCTCAGCAAAGAGCTTAAAATGATCACTGCCGTCTCCCCTGCACCCCGACCATCACTGCCTTTCCTGCCCTGAGGAAGCTTCCCTTTCAGCATCGACTCACTCCCCTTCATCCCCTGCCTGTATCAGGTCCCCCAGCACCCTGTGATCACCTTCTTCAGAGCCCTTTCCCACTCTGTCATGATGCTCTGGTCATTTACCTGTCCCACCCACTAGACTGTACGCTGCATTAGGTCAAAGATCATGTCTGGGATCCCCAAACCTCTGACTCAACACGGGCCTGGGGCCCCTCAATGATGCGGACATGATGGGACTGCTCTCCAAATGGGGAGGGTTTTCCACTGACACTGTCCTCTGCCTTTACCAAACGTACACTGCAGGGGACTGAAGGAAAATTGAACAGTTTTCACTATTTTCTTTTTTTTTAATGTCTTTTTTTATTGTGGTAAAAGTCACATAATACAAAACATACCATTTTAACCATATTTAACTGTGCAGTTCAGTGGCACTAAGTACATTCACATTGTCGTGCAACTCTCACCATCATCCGTCTCCCAAATTTTTCACCTTCCTAAACTGAAGCTCTGTCCCCTTTAAACACTAACTTCCCATTCCCACACCCATCCCCCCACCCCTCCCCCCATCCCCTGGCATCTACCAATATACTTTCTGACTCTAGGATTTGACTATTCTAGGTACCTTGTTTAACTGGAATCAAACAGTATTTGTCTGTACCTAACGTGTATTGGAATGTATTTTTAAGGTTAACTTAACATATGCCCTGCAAACAGATGGTACCTTCTTTTTTTTTTTTTCCAAATAGAGTTCCAAGCGTGCACCAGCAGACCTGTATACCCAGGCAGGCGTGCTCAGCACTGGGGGTGCTGAGACTACCACGACAGAATCCTGCTAGATGAGTCCAGAATCCTCCATGGGAGACACCAGCAGGATTTGGGCAAAGCAGGTAGAGGCTTGGAATGGGATGGGAGCACTGGGGCTGATACCTGAACAGACTCGGAATTCATTCTGAAGGTAAAACCAGCTGGACTCCTTGATGCACTGGATGAGGGAGTTTATGGAAGGGAATAAGCAAGCTTGATTTCTAGGCTTGGGGCCTGATCAGATGGATGTATGGTGGTACCAGGGCTGAGATGGGGAAGAATTGAGATGGGACAGGAGGTTGCAGGGAGGGGGGTGGGGAGTGGAATGTGGCAAGAGCTTTGGTCACGTTTTGCCCATGTTAAGTTTGAGATGGCCCGTCGGCCAACTGAATAGAGATGCCAAGTAGGCATGTTGGATGTGTCTGGAGTTCAGAGAATAGGCCCTACTGTGTGCCAGGCCTTATCAACATGCCTATAAAGCCACACACCTGGCTCATGTTAGTTCTCCAACATTCCGTGTTATCTTCTTCTTCCAGGCCTTCACATGGCCTCCGGTTTCCGAAAGTCTGTAAGTCTCAAGATGGGACCACTTCCTTCAGGCAGCCTTCCCTGATGCCCTAGGCTTAGTCCTGTGCCTTTTCTAGGTGGCCACACAACACCCCATGCTTGGCGTTTACGCCATTTATCACATTCAGTTGGAATTGTCTAGTTTTCTTTTTATTCCAGTCGATACCAAGTCTCTTGAGAGACTCTCTTCCTCTGCCTGTACCTTATGGGCAAATGCAGGACATGGCACTTTGGAGATGGTGGGAGAATTTCTGCTGGGGGAATAAGCACAACCAGCAGCAGGACACAGGCAGAGTCGCTGCCAAGTGGAACCACTCTAAGTTAAATTGCGTGTGTCAAGAGCTGCCCTTGTCATGAGAAACAGGCCTGGGCCGACCAAATTTCCAATACATATGGATTATGACTTCTCCAGTCAAAGTAATTAAGAGACCATGATAAATTAGAGCTTGATAAAAGACTCCAGTCCAAGATTTATGGCTCTTCCAGAATTCTTTCAAGTTCTCCCAAACGTACAGGGACTGGCCTGTCTCCTGAAGCTGCAACATCTGACTTCAGTTAGCATGCCCCCGCCTGGCAGGGAGGGCCCCCCATCTGCTGAGAACCAGCCCCCTCATGCAGTGCACGTTTGTGTTCGTGGCCCTGGGAAACCGGGGCTGGCCGTGGAAGAGGGGTGTCCTTAAATACACGTCCTGCTTATCCCCTGTGTCTTAGAGTCTTGGTGAGCTGGGCTCAGCCCACAAAATTCAGACCTTTGCCATCACACTATTGAGGACTTTCTGAGGTCGGCAGGAGCTTTCTGCTAAAAGGAGCACAACTTCCTGTGCACGGGTGTGCACACATGTGTTTTGAGATAGCTAATCTATAAAATGGGGTTGACAAGACCTATTCTACAGTGGCACAAGGCACTGCAATATATATATAAAGAGCCACGGCCTAGGAGACCTCTGTGCTCCACAAAGAGTATCTATAATAAGCTTGATAACGAGTCCTTAATACATCCTATCAATAGTTATTGAGCATCTGTGTGTTTTGGGTGCAGTACCAGTTTCTGGGCAAACAGAGGTTACCAGGATCACCACACCCCATGCTTCGGGGCAGCTGGTATTCCCGTGAGGGGTAGAGGAACAGACAGTGACAAATATAACTTTATAACTTAACTAATTCCGAAGAATGGTGAGCGCTGTGGAGCATCGTGAACCAGTGCTGAGTGGCGGAGGGTGACAAGTGATGGGGTCACCAGCATAGGAGTTGGTCCCTTGAAGACAGCTGGGAAGCATCTGAGCAGAAGCCAGAGGACAAGATGGGGCTGGCCAATAGCAGATGTCAGGGAGGGATGATGCCTTCAGGATAGAGAAGAGCTGGTGAGACAGTGACTGTGGTGATGATGAGAGAGGTGAAGGGAGGAAGCATGTGTATGAGCACATATACAAATTCCCTCATTCATCACCCATTTCTCCACTCATTCCTTGAACAAGCATGTGTCAAAACTGTACCCTCTGTGCCAGGCTCTTCAAATCAGACCTAGTTCTTTTTTTTTTTTTTTTTTTGGCTGTGCCACATGGGATCTTAGTTCCCCCACCAGGGATCAAACCTGTGCCCCTTGCAATGGAAGCGTGGAGTCTTAACCACTGGACCACCAGGGAAGCCCCTCAGACCTAGTTCTTGCTCTCAAGAACTTTATAATCTCGTGGAAAAACCCCATCCAAGCAAATATTCCCCTACTTTGCTCTGTGTTGCTTTTCTGTGCTCATTGGGTTGTTTTTCAGCCTTCATTGCAATTCCTTTACCTCCAGCTGCTACTGTCTTTCACGCCAGTGTTCCTATCTGTAACTTCAAATAAAACTCTAAATGGCAAAACTGGAAACCCTCCCCAGCTGAACATCAGGTCCCCCTCTGGGTCCTCTGACCAAGATACTTATACCACCAGCCTCTGAATAAAACTCCCCACCACCACTGGCTTTCCATGTCATAGTTAGTTCAAAATGCATGCATTCAGCTCCATGTTTATCAACTATGTGGACCTCAGCCTTCTCTGTTTCCTCACCCAGGGTTCAAGGGCTTGGTTTGACCAGGATCAGGCTTAGATTGTGAGGTTTTTTTCTCCTAAAAGCATTTAGGCAGTAACCTCATTGTATCTGTCTGAGTTAATGGGTATCAGTCCCTTTTTCACACCTGCTCCAGACAATGCTTTTTCTGGGTCTTTCCAGAGCTTCGAGCCACTTATCGAAGCTTATTGGCGAGGTCTGTAAATTCCTCTTGGTTTGTAGGGAAGAAGGAATCACATCTCACATTTGCTCCTTTGTTTACAAGGTGCTGTCATATACAGCATCTCGTCAGACCCTCTCTGCTGTCTTGGAGTTAGAGCCAATGACTTCATTTTATAGATGAGATACTGAATTTCAAGGAAGGGCTGCCGCAGGGAGGGGTGGAGATCTAAAACCCTTGAGATACCTGAGTACTTCTCTGATCTGGTGATGCGCCACAGGATTTCTTCCAAATATTTTTATTAAGAAAATATTTTACAGACATGTGTTAATCACCCAAGGTCTCAGCACGGTAGAGTCAAGGCTACAAGCAAGGGCTTCAGACTCTTGGTCCAGGGCACTTTCTGCTACAAGGTGCTGTCTTCATCATTCTGAAGATAAGCTCAATGACCCATCGCATGTGTGGTGGTGGCTGGGAGGCCAGAGGAAGCTGGAGGGTTGCTGTCCCAGGCCCAGGCTCTCCACAGCCCCCCATGGAGGTTCGTACTCATGCTATATTGAAGCGGGACAGGCCCTGAGCTATATTGGAATCACGGGTCAAATCCAGAGCAAAAGCATAATTATTTCATGAAAATTCCAGCAGAATATCCTTTTGTCCCATGTGTCACAACTAAGGAAACTCATAGATCACATATTCTCAAACACGTAACCAAGAAAGAAATGAAGAAATCCATTTAAGGACTGAATCCACAAATCCCCTTCCACTACCTGGCTGGCTCCTGCTTATATTTAGGACTCAGCTCTTCTGTGGATCCACAATCTCTTCTGTGGATCCCTCCTAGCGTGGGTTAGATGTCCTTTCTGTGGCACTTATTACCCAGTAATTTAAAGGTTGGCTTATACGTCGGTCTCTCCCATTCAACCCTTAACCCATTCTGGGACATAGTGTGTGCAGATGTGCTGCTCCCGCGAGGCCAGCTCGGTGCCTGGCAACAAGCAAAGATTCAGTCGAGGCTGTAATGACATGAACTGAATGCTTAAATAAAGTACTATTTCCCACCAGTTCCACAACTTTTTGGGCAGTGTTGAGTCCAGAAGGGAGTTCCATATGCTAATATCTTTGGAGATGTTCAGAAGAAGCACAAGTATATGGGTCCCTTTCGTGGGAACTTCTCAGAGCCATTATTATCCGCATGTGCATGGGAATGTACAGAGGACATGGTCTGGCATCCCCTGCTCTCCTAGACACCGTCCTCTGAGGTCTTACCACCTTTGCTTCAACTCCTATTCAAGAACAAAGTCCCGAAGCAAAAACCCTCCCCGGAGCTGTCCATCCAGCACTATACCCACCATCCCTTGGCCCCTGACATTTTCTTTAATTAATGCAACCTGTAGTCACATTGAAGTTTAGTCAGACACATCCCTCCCTTCCCAGTGGGGAATAGATTACCCTATACTAATTCACAATGGCAATTACCATATACTAATTCGAAATGACAATAGCATGGAGTTTCTGACCACCAAGCCCCTAGGGCCAAGTCCCACAGCTGGGCTCGCCAGCTCAGAATCTTCCCTTTCATCTTCCCTTCAACAACAACCCTGTTTCCTTCTCCTCCTTAGTAGTGTTTCCTCAAGGGATTTCTCTGGTCTTTAAACAAGCCAGGGCTATATGATCCTGCAATCCCCTCCTGGGCATATATCTGGAGAAAACTCTAATTTGAAAAGATACATGCACCCCAATGTTCATTGCAGCACTATTTACAACAGCCAAGACATGGAAGCAACCTAAATGTCCATCAACAGATGAATGGATAAAGATGTGGTACATATATACTATGGAATACTACTCAGCTATAACAAAGAATGAAATAATGCCATCTGTACCAACATGGATGCAACTAGAGATTATCATACTAAATGAAGTAAGTCAAAAAAAGAAAGACAAATACCATATGATATCACTTATATGTAGAACCTAAAATATGACACAAATGAACTTATTTATGAAACAGAAACAAATTCACAGACATAGAGAACACACTTGTGATCACCAAGGAGGAGAGGGGATGGGGAGGGATGGATTGGGAGTTTAGGATTAGTAGATGCAAACTATTACATATAGAATGGACAAACAACAAGGTCCTACTGTACAGCACAGGGAACTATATTCAATATCTTGTGATAAGCCATAATGGAAAAGAATATGAAAAAGAATGTCCATATATGTATAACTGAATCACTTTGCTGTACAGCAGAAATTAACACAACATTGTAAATCAACTATACTTCAGTAAAATAATTTTTTAAAAAAGGCCTTCATAATAGTCACCCTGTTCTCTCCCTTTCCAATGCCAAGTAAAAGTCTTTTGGCTGGAAGGATTTCTCTGCTGAACACAGGGCGACCCACTGGGTCAACCAAGCAACAAAGGAAAGGAGTGAACACCGTTGCATCCAGCCGTCCCCCTTGTACTTTTCCCTCAGAGACCTTCCCGGGGCACTTAGAGAGGACCAGGCACTACTGTAAGCTGATGACATGAATTATCAGTATGTTTATCCTTACCACGACCCCAAGAGTTCAACTACTATTCTTGTCTCTATTTATGTGTGTGAAAACAGAAGCCCAGTTAAATGCACTCACCCACGATGCCATAGCTAGGGAATGGCATGGTCCAATTTGAACCCAGTCAGTGTGGTTCCAGAACTCATGCTCTTTCCTCTAAGAGACAGACTTCCAGAATTTTCTGAAGCCCCAGTAGCCGTGGTCACTGGGCCCTGGTTCTTTCACTAGGTGGGACTCTGGAGGCCCTCAGAAATGTCCTTTACCCCACTAAGGGCTCAGCTCAGTAAATACCCCTGCAGGTCATGCTGACCTTACTGCCCTGCTGTGGCTCTGCTCTCCTGGCCTGGCCTGGCCTGGCTCCCAGCATCCTGTCTGTAGACAAGAAAGGATCCTCAGGCCAGGGAGGCCTGGACTCTAACGCAGGACTTGATGAAGATGAGAGGCATGTGCTGAGAAACAGAGGCCTCCCTCAGGGAAGAAACGCCAGGCAGCCATTGTCCCTTGGAGCCCTTTAGGAGCTTGTGGGCCCTGAATTCTGTCTTTGGGAGTCCAGGACTAAAAGTATAAGCCAGAGCACATTAAAATGACACTAGGTCACTTCGGGGAACTCCATGTGATACCTCCATCCTGTGTCCTTAGTTCTGCATGCTGACCTTCCCTCTTCTGACCTAGACACTCCACTCAATAGAAGCAAAACATTCCCTTTGAGACTAATCATAGCAACACAGGACCAAGACAAAAAAAGAACCATTTATCCCGTCTAGGACCCCTGTAGGGAACAGCTCTCAGCCTCTCAAAATTTGGATTCAAGCTGCTGTCATTTCCATAGGCTCACGTTGGAACACAGAAAGGTGGACATGATTGAAATTTGCATTTAAATGGAAATGGTTCAAGGTAAAGGCCCAATGTTTAGAGAAATGAGAGTATCCGTTTTTCTAAGAGGGAGGCCGAGTGTTATCGTGTACCATTAAGGTGTCACCGAGCCAAAATATGTTTAGAAATATTAGACACAGCTGCAGCATGCAGAGTGGAGACTGGCATTTGGAAATGACTCCACACTATGAATGAATCTAAACGAACCCTGCATCGAGCACGATTGCTTATAACGTCACCTGCCATCATTACCTAATTCCAGTCCTGTTCACTAAATGGTAGACGTTCTATTAGACAGCCTTCCGCTACTTTTCAATTGTAATAAATGCCAGAACTGGTTCGTCAACATACAACTTGGCAACAGAGACCATCTCCCATAGGAGACAGATATACAGATCTTGACATGCCATACCAAAAATATCACGTGGATTTAATCTACATTATACTGACAGTTAATGGGTCATTATAATAACCCAAAAGGAAACGGAAGTCAAGGATGTAGAAAGCGTTGTGTGCCCTTATCAGTCTGGATTCTCTACATTATGCTGTGGTACAAGAAACCTCCAGATATTTGTAACCTTACAGCAGCTAAGCTTTCTTTCTTTCTCATGCTCCATGCCTGTCATAGGTCCAATGAATTTCTGCTTCATCTTTCACTCCAAGGCTCACATTGATGGGTCAGCTTCCATCTTGACTGTGCTGGTCACTGAAGCAGACGGACAGAGAGACCCAGAGGATCTCTCACAGGCAAATAAATAGTATCGCTAGAAGTGGCACCTATCTCTTTAGCTCACAACTCATTGGCCAAAATGATTACATAGTTCCAGAAACTGGAACTGTGCCTAGAAGTCAAGGACTAAGAAATATTTGGTGAGCTCTCTTAATAGCTACATAGTACCTTTCTGTCCATGCTATCAGGGAGGTGGTCTATGAGAGTGTCAAAGGCAAGGCAGATCCCCAGGCTGGATGGCAGCAAACATAAGTGCTACCTACCAAGTTATCCTTGGGGAGGAAGAACTGGGGTAGAGAAACCAAAATAGAGCCAATGAAGAACCAAAAGAGAAGTTGAATCCAAATCATCTTGGAAGGGTTGAGCGAAGAGAAGGATTACAGGCTGGAAATGAGTTCCATGGCTGGGACTAGAGAGCTGGTAGACCAGAGTGATGGGTAAGTGTGTAGCTGGAGTTGGAACTCTTGGAATCTAAGACCCCAAATTCCTGCAGATGGAGGTCCTTTATATCACAAAGAGTCCCATGACCCTCGCTGAGTCAGAAATAGCCCCTTAAAGGAAGTAGGCTGAGCCAGAGAGAAGTCTAGAAGACCGTGTTGTCAACTGAGCCAGCTGTAACTTTAAGAGAGTATCGATTAGCCCAAACAAATAAACAAACAAATAACACATGACAAATGGCATCCAGAGTTTTCAGACTGTTTTCAGCTGCTGACTTCTAGAGAATTCTGTCCTTTGGCCAAGCAGGGATTGCTTGGTTGTCTTCTGAGTATCACCTCATTCTTTGTAAAGTGAATAATCATTAGCTCATTTGTTCAACAAATATTTTTCAAGCTCTTGAGGACCAGAGCTTAGAACAGTGGCTAATGCATGCCAGGTATTTAATTTAATAAATGTTTGTTGAAGGGCTTAATGAGTGACTCCCTACTCTGAGCCAACTGCTGTACTACGTGCAGGGAGAGAAATGAGGCTGACATCAGACACCATTACAGCTCTCATGGAGCCTACATGCAGACCCACATCACAATGAATCAAATGACAGTGGGAGCAAGGCTGACAAAGTGGCTTGAAAAATGGTCAATTCCACTTACCTTATGCTAACTTCTTCTAAGGGCCCTACCTGCATTAATGTAATTAATCCTCAAAACAGCCATGAAAGCTGAGCATGAGATACATATGCACCACATACAGGAAGGAACTGAGGTCCAGCAGGCTTAATTGTCCTGTTCAAGCAGAGCTGCCAGGATTTAAACCAAGGTCTCTGGCTGTGGAACTCATGACTGTGAGAAAAACATTATAGACATACAAAAGAGGAAGACGTTATTTCTGCAGACACATTATCTGGGAAAACATCTCAGTAGGGAGTTACTTAACCTGGACCCTGAAGGATAAGTAGGAATGAACCAAGAGGGAAAAGGGCAGTCCAGAGAGATGGTCCCTAGAGGACCTAGGGACTGATGTCCTTTTATACCGAACGGTAAGTCCTTAAGAGAAAAGACCACTTCTGTTCATCTGTGCCCCTGACTCTAGACCATGATCAGCACATAACCATATTTTATTGAAGCTAAGATATAATCAATTGTAAGATGAAACAAGATTGTATGTGCCGCTAAAAAAAAAAGGAAAGAAAGAAAGAAAGGAAGGAAGGGGCTTCCCTGGTGGCGCAGTGGTTGAGAGTCCGCCTGCCGATGCAGGGGACACGGGCTCATGCCCCGGTCCGGGAAGATCCCACATGCCACGGAGTGGCTGGGCCCGTGAGCCATGGCCGCTGAGCCTGCGCGTCCGGAGCCTGTGCTCCGCAGCGGGAGAGGCCACAGCAGTAAGACACCCACGTACCGCAAAAAAAAAAAAAAAAAAAAAAAAAAAAGGAAGGAAGGAAGGAAGGAAGGAAGAGAGAGAGAAAGAAAAAGAAAGAAAGAAAGAAAGAAGAAAGGAAGAAAGAAAGGAAGAAAGAAAGGAAGAAAGAAAGGATTGAAAATAAAACAATGGCACGATGCTTTCTTATTACTTAGAAATTTTATTTTATACTTATGGGAAAAAAAACCTTTAGACTTAAGTAGACAGATTTTTATCATATATTTGCTGTTATGATAGAAAAGGAATATGGTTATGGTAGTCTTAAAACTTTCTCACAGATTGCAACTTTCCTGAATCACTTTTTCAATTAGACTCTGTGGTTTTCTTTCTCCATACAGTACTGTTTTCTCTGCCATCGAGAGTGTTGGTGATGCTGCGTTTCTTTAAAGAGTTAAGGTCATTGATGCTGGGCTATTAAGTCCGCTTGGCAAGTATGTGGAACCCGCCGATTTTTTACTCCTCGGGAATGTTGCTAAACCTAGCTGGTTTATCACCTTCCCACAACCGTTTGAGTCCTCGGGGTTTAAAAAGGTGCTATACCAGCATCTCTTGGTTACAGTTATCTCCACAGCTCTGCAAGATTCAATGCTAGTAGCCTTTTGACATGCACACACGTGCAGCCCATGATTGTGTCATGACCGCCTTTGGTATAGAGCAATGGGTACAGGCTGTGGGATTTTAAGGTGCATTCCAACTTTAGAGATGCTTACATGTGCTTATTAAAATACTTGAAAGATAGTAATAGGAACTGATAAACCTCTGTTGCATAAGTAGATGAATGAGAGCTTGAAAGACCCTGAATATCAGAAAAAAAATAATAATAATTTGAACTTTATCCTACAATCACAGGGAGTCACTGAAGTCTGGGGAATGGGAACACTTGGAATACGTGGTGGTAGGTTCTGATCTTGATTTTTAAACCAAGAATTACTGAAACGAAAATCCGTGACACTTAGGAATTCCATTGCCTAAAATAATTAGGGGTTTGCACATAAAACCAGATGGAGTTTAGCTGAGCTGATGCTATGGATTTTTCCCAAGGTGAGAGAAGCCTGAGGGAGGGGCTGTGGGCCCAGAGGGCTGGAGGGAATGATTTGCATGCTGTCCCCTCTGCTAGGCCAGGAGGCAGAAGGGTCCACCTCCTGGTCCCTTCAAGCCCACTGACTCTGTATTCTATCAGCAGTGCTGGATGTGGCTGAGGTTTTCAGACCAAAGGGAGTCTGGGACTGCATGCAGACTCCTGGGAGATAGACCAGGGCTGTCTGAAAAGGCCTGAGGACATTCCAGGGCTGTTTAAAATATTATACATTTTATGTTTATGGATCGAGTGAGCATGGCCTCTTTTGCCAAATCCTGATGCAAAGAATGGCTCTAGAAGAATCTCTGAAAGTCAGAATGGGATTAGCTCAAAGCAAAGGATGTAATATGGTACCGTGTATAAATAAGCGTGAGAAACCTTAGGATAATTCCTGGTCGATGGTATCATTAGCCAACATTATTGGGCACTAGCTATGAATCCTAAATTCATTTATTTCTCAACCTCAGCTTGTGAAATAGATACAATTATTGTTCTGTTTCATGGATGAGGAAACCGAGGCTCAGAGAGATTAGGAAGCCTTTCTTGGAGCTGGCAAGTGATGGAGTCTTGATTGGAGGCCAGACAATTTGACTCATGGGCTCCAGATCTGTACTTCTACGTGGCACTTTCCACATTCTCATCTCTGAACCACATGCCCCAATGTGTTCTGGAGGCAGCCTTCATCAGCTCTGTGCCCTCTGGCAAGTTAGTTGACTTCCTCAGGCCTCAGTTTCCTCATTTGCAAAGTGATGGTAGAAATAATACCTACCTCGCTTGATTGTTATAAGGGTTAAGGAGATGGAAATGCATGCAGAACAGTGTGCCTAGCCTAGAGTAAGTGCTCAATAAATGTTAGCTCAGTAAGATGATTCACTACTTCTATTATTATGAGCCCATTGCTGCTTATCATAACTGTTTCTGGTTAACCAAACAGTTAACAGTTAACTAAAGCTGCCTGCATCTTCTCCCACATAAGCTAATTTATCTGAACAGGAGTAGATGTTGCCTCTCGGAACACCAAGAGTGAAAGCACTCTCACAATTCAGACCATATATTCTCCGGATCACTTCTTTAGCAATGAACCTGATCACCCTGTGCTGGTATTAATGTACCATCTTGATCAGCGGTTGGCAAGCTAACAGGGACAGGCCACATTTGGCCATTGTCTGCTTTTACATGGTCATTGAATCGAGTGGTTTTTACATGTTTGAATGATTGAAAAAAAGTCAAAAGAAGACTGATATCTTAGGACATGAAAATTACTCAATCTCAAAGTCTACAAGTACAGTTTTATTGGAACACAGCCTCACCTATTCATTTGCATGTCGTCTATGACTGCATCTGCTCTAGGCAGCAGAGTGGAGTAGCTTGACAGAGGCCACTTTGCTGGCTTGCAAAGCCTAAAATAGTTACTATCTAGTCTTTTATAGAGAATGTTTACTGACCTTTGTCTTGGTTAACTGTAGCAAAGCCAGCAATAGAACACACTCCTCCTCCCTTCACTCTAGAACATGCTTCTTCATCCCTTTCCTCTGCCCCATTCCCCCGTCCTGGACATAGAAAGTCCTCATTTGTGTTTCCCTGTTCGATAACTTAAAACCTGCATTTTACACTTGCCTTATTTTTACTTTGGAACGTAGTTTTGTATCCCTTCACGTTTAGTTTGATTGATCGGTTTTTTTTTTTTTTTTTGGCTGTGCCGCATGGCTTATGGGATCTTAGTTCCCTGACCAGGGATAGAACCTGTGCCCCCTACAGTGGAAGTGCAGAGTCTTAACTGGCCCACCAGGGAAGTCCCAACTGATGGTTTGATAGATTGATTGATTGATCTATTGTTTGATGTCTGATTTAGTCTATGATTTATCATGGGTCCTTGTATCTCAGCCATTGAGTTCTACCAGACTGTTTCCATAAACATTACTTACGTGGATAACATTCTCTATATCTGAGTACTGGCTTCTTTCTTTTCACCAGCTTTTTGGAGATAAACCTGATCCTGAACTCAGAATCTCAAAAGGATTATCACAAGATACTCAAATAGCTCCTATTTCCTCTCCCTGAATTTCTCTCCTCCTGCCCCCTTAGTGATTTTTTTAACTACTTGAGGCAGGTTTGCAAATATTCAAATGGGGGCTCAGTGGAAAAAAAAAAACAAAAAAAGATCCCGCAGTAGAGAATTCACCAGGGTAATGCATTCCTTGCCCTTCCCACCTTTGTAAGTTTCACATCTCTTTCAAAATATTGTCCTGTCCTTTCTCCCACACGTGAGAAGTAGCCCATATCACATGTAGAATATGCCCATTAAAGATTTCTCTAACTTCCACCTACTGAAGTGATGTTTTTCACTTGGAAAGACTTCAATGGGTTACACTGCTGGGGACCAAAAATAAGATTTTAATTGAAATACAGATAAGATAGGGGCCTTTAATCTACCTTCTCCCTAAGTAACAGGACTTTCCTGGCTGCATCTGATAGATGGCTTTTTCCCCTTCTTTCTTTTTCAGCCTAGGCTAGAGCAAAATTATCTTATCTTCAGATGAAATATTTTAGGGATTTGGGGATTTTGTGTGCCTCAGGACAAAGGACAGTGTTTGTGAAACTGTCACTGTCCTCTTTTGGAGGCAAATTCCCTCCTTATTGAAATTCTGATGTTAGAAAAAGTCTGCCATCTCATTACCATCCTGCATGCCACACATTTTATGTACTCTTATAGATGGGCACGAGACTATTAGGGGCAAGAGAAAGAGGAACACAAGGAGATTTCCCCTGTAATCATGTCAGATGAGACATTTTTCTCCACCAACAAAAGAGTTTGTATAAAATGTGCTGCTATAAAAGTGAATCATGATATTCATACCGGGGGCTCCAAGGGACAATGCATTCTGGACCATGAGATCATTGTCATCACTTTCAGAGTAAATAACACAGGTTCTTTTTCTCAGCCTCCTGTCCACGTGCACACCAGGGCTCTCCCCCCACCCGCAAGCCCAGCACCAGTGTCCGCAGGTCTGACTGAACAGCAGGGCCTGATAGAGAAGGGCACATAAACCACAAGACAGACTTCCAAGGCCAAAGATAATTGAATTACCTGGTTGTCTGTAGTGATGAATACAAGTCATGGAAACAGGATAAATCGTCTCTTTTTACTGCATTTCTGGCTGCAGTTCCAGCTTTCAGTTTCCATGCCCGCACCAAATGGCTGCAACTCCACTGTATCGGCCACTTCCAGCCTATAATGATCCCTCAAGCACCACTTGAAATGCAGCTTTGAAATCACCCTTGCATTTCAGATACTAGATGGAAGTTCATCACTTCCATAAGTGATGCAATTTTACAAAATATTTGACTTTATGGTTGCATGAATTATGCGACTTTATTAGTTTTAAATTAGGTTTGGAGACAAGGCGTGTTTGCTAATAATCTGTGTACTTGTTTTTCTCTTTCTTCCTTTCTGGTCAGATGAATTCCACCTACTTTGATTTGGCAGTTCCAATTTTCACCTCTCTGGCTGCTTTGTGGACTCCTTGTAAAGAATTCTCAGTACCAAGAACAGAGTCGGTCCTTAATTCAGTAGAGTAGACATTGGGCAGACAAGAAAGCACAGCAGAAGAAACACGGCATATTGGAAAAGGCACAAGAATTTGTGTCAGAGCTGAACTAGACTTGATGCCTAGCTCTTGAGAAGGCACTAAAACTCTTCAGTACCTCACTTCCCAAATGGCAGATGTAATGCTTATCTGAGAGGTTGAAGTGGGGTTGGGTTTTCCTAATGCTCTTACAAACGCTTGGCATAGACTCTGGCATAGGTGGCCCACCAAATATTAATTCATTCCTTTTTCCTGTTTTTAGTGGCTGAATTAGCTAATCAGAAATTACGCCATTTAATTGGTATCCTTTTTTTTTTGCCAATTCATTCTCCCTCCCAGGAGAATTAGGAAGTCGGTAGACCTAGAATTTATGAGCTCTAAGACATGCAGGGACTACATGTGTTTATTCACTGTTGGGTGGCCAGCAGCAGGACAGGCTTGGCATACAATACCTTTTTACTGAGAGAATGTGGAGATGTACCTTAATGACAAATACTCCCCATTCTATTAACAGACTAAAGGAAGATACAAATTCTGCAACCAGTTCCGCTAACGTGATATATGTATCCCTAAAAATCACCCATTATGCAAAATTGTGCAATAAAAACCACAGAATTATGGGGAAAATTAGGCTGGGGATCAACATTCAAACACTTCACCAGTGGCATGTTGAAAAAAAGAAAAAGATAAGAGTGGGTATAAAAGGTAATATATATTCAGTGGTTACGAAAAATATATGAATATGGCACTAAATATGGTACTTTACCCAGAAAAAGTCTCAAAGTTGCTTACAGAAGTGGGTATGGGAAGGGTGGAAGTTTGTGAGTTATTGCAAAATGGTGGAAGGAGGGTTTTCTGAAATCAGAGGAAAAGTTGTATCACTAGTGTGAATCATAATCCACGCGGTAGACTGGGGTGGTGGATGGGTGTTTGAGGGGTGCACACGTGTGTAATCTGTGCATTTCCACATGACTCCATCCACATGGGTGCAGGTTTTTGCTTTCACTAGTGTTTTCTGAAGCGAAAATGACACATAATCAAATGCAAATTTTGCATAATGTTTAAATCATTCCTTAATATATCAATCACAAATGTGTGTTTTCAAAAACAAGAGTTACAGCAAAACTGGCTGTATTTTCAATTACTTAAGGGGCTCTCCTATAGAAAATCAAATAGGTTGCTTCTTCGTTTCTCAGGTGGTGGAGCCATGGGGAAAGGATAGATGTTAGAGAAGGTAGCTCTGACCTTCATATGAAACACAACATTGCAATGCCTAGAGTTGTCTGGCCACCAGTTTCCATGGGAAGCAGTGGGTACCATGTCACGGGAGAGGTTCAAGCAGAAGATGGTGATCTGTAAGACAGCTATGGAAGGGGGATTCTATATTGGCCTCTAAAAGTCCCTCAAATATAAATTTTAAATATAAATTCCAATATAAATTTTAAAATTCTTAATAGTATTCTTTAAGTTGTACAGGTAAGGCCAAGAAAAATAAGGTGAGAACTCAAATATTAAGCCAATAAAACATTCATTGTGTCCATAAAATGCTAAATTTCTGGTGTGTAGGTATGTGTCTGTGTGTGTTGCTATTATGTGTATATGCGTTGGTGTGTGTGTGTGTGTTGGTGTAGGTGTGTCTCTGTGTCAGTGTACGTCTGATCTATTTGTAAATGAATTAAAAACTATTGTGTGGATAAGTACTGGATAAGGTTAACACTGGCCAGTAAAATAGCTAAACCCTCAACTTCTAGTGATTTAACACTTTGAAGTTTATTTCTTGCTTAAGTTCATTTTAACATGTGTGTCCCTGAAAGAAAGAGTGGCTTTCAAGTTCGCCATGCTTTTCTTCATCAAGCCAGAGGGGAACAAAGCATGGTGGGTTGTGCAAGAAGGCAAGTGTCAATGCCTAATGTGAGGGAGGCTGGTTAGTGTGATCTAGCTGTGTGCTCAGGAAGTGGGTGGGCGGCAGAGCTGGCAACCTCTGCATCAGCAGACCTCACATTGTCCGTATGTGTCAATCCATGTCAATATGTTGAGTAAGGTTAACTCATTCCAGGGAGGAGGGGAAATAAAGCCAACATTTATGAAGAACCTATCATATGCTTAACTATTTTCCTTGTATATGTGCAAATACTGTTTCACATAATAATTACAATCATGCTGCCAGTTGGATACTGGTCTTCCCATTTAAAGATAGAAAGATTGATGTTAGAGACAAGAAGCAAGTTAGACAAGATCACACAGCTATTTACATGTCAGAGAAAGGACTTAAACTCCAAACAGGAGATGCGCATTCTGCTATCTTTACCTGTGGCCCTTTGGAGGCACTCAACAGGTAACTTTTGGCTTAGGGGGGAATGAATCTTGGATGATGATGATCTAGACAGACCTGGATGTATCTTCAAAGATGGGGAGGGATGAGGAAGGCGAGGGGGATCTAGACAATGGACAGGATATGGTCCTCAATTTGGTTGTTAAATTTGTATAATTTGGACATACAGCTTGTTATCACAAAAAAGCTCGGAGGCTTAGTACCCAAACCAACCTCAGTTTCTAGACCCTCCTCAGCCGCTGTGGTCACCTCAATTTGGTTACACTAGCTATCCTCCCAGAGTTTCAGTTCCTTCAACTAAAAACCAGATAATCAACAAATAATCTTATTTTTTTCTGGAGTGAGCTAAGAGTCCGTTAATAGAGAGCATGCAAGTGAGTGTGTTTTTAAGCTCTTAGGTGCTATATAATTATCATCGTTACAGAAAATAGCCATTTGTGTTGCAGGAGAAAAGAACAGAAAAATCAAGTTCAGGTCGTTTGTGGGGAAAATACAAAAACTTGATCCTGAATGCAGAGGGAGAAAAAAAAAAGACAGTCTATTTTTCCTCCTGCTGGTTCGATGATAGTTATTAATGTTTTTAAATCTTTCAGATTGGTCTTAAGGACTCACTTTTCTGAGTTCTTGTTGCAGTTAAAAAGCCCATGGGAGCGATTTCCAGTAATCTAAGCTAATAAACTATAAACTAGCTTTTTTTCAAAGATTAAAAAAAAAAAAAAACCAACCCTACCGCTTTTGACAAAATAGTTGCACCAGTTGTAAGACAGCCGAATGCTGGTTAGATGCAGACACATCAAGGCATTAATGTGGAAAACAAAAAATCTATATATATCTAGAACCAGAGAACCTGTTTTGTTTTCTCTTCTCTTATTGAATTTTCTTTTTCCAAATTATAATTCCTTCTTTAGCCATCAAATGTTTGGCCAATTTCTGATGACCTTTATCCATACAGATAAATTTTAATTAAAGGAAGAAAAAAGAATTGGTGTTTCATCCACTCGTCTCACCACCCCTCTCTCTGTTGGCATGCTTTGTTGGGGAGAATGTTCTGGAGTTTGCAAAGATGGGAGAAAGAGCAGAGATTTTCTTCCAGTAGTCTGCTTTCAAAACGAAGAAGGAAGAGGAGTCAACATTTGGTCAGTGTTTACCATCAACTAGGGTGCAATATGGCAAATCATTTAATTCTCTCAAATAGGCTACTGCATAGATTTCACAGCCTCCCTACAACAATGGGGAAAGCAAGGCTCAGAGAGGCTACAACACCCATGGCTGTCAAAACATTAGGAAGCACCCATACCACAATTCAGGATTTCAAAGACCATTTTTTGCTCTTAAAGAAATTGTTGGTTGACTAGCATCATGAACCTCACCAAAACTGGGCTGTCTTCTTTTTTGTGGGGTGCATTAATCAGGGTTCTCCAGAGAAACAAAACAGAATATTGCATATAATTAGAGAGAGAGAGCAAGATTTATTTTAAGGAAGTGGCTCATTCAGTTGTAGAGGTTTGATAAGTCCAAAATCTGCAGGGTTGCTTGGCAGGCTGGAGACCCAAGGAATAGTTGCAATTCCAATCCAAAGGCCATCTGATGGCAGAGCTCCGTCTTCTTCTTTCTCAGGGAAGGTCAGGCAGGCTTCATTCTGTTAAGGCCTTCAACTGATTGGATGGAGGGCAATCTGCTTTACTCAAAGTCTATTGATTTATATGTCAATCTCATCCAAAAACACACCCTCATTGAAGCATCCAGAATCATGTGTAACCAAATATCTGAGCACTTTGGCCCAGCCAAATCGACACATAAAATTACCCATCACAAGAAAGTAATCTATGATGAGATTCAAAGTGACAAAGAGAAAATCCTCTGAGTCTAGAATCTCCTATCCTTGTCCAAAAACCAGTTGAAACATCACATTCTTGGGTCAACCTGTCAAGAGGCAGATCCATTATTCCCAGTGAATGAGAAGGCTCAGGTGACAAAGAGCACAGAAGTTATGGAATGAAAAACATCAAGATGGGCATCTATCATCTACAAAACCCAGATTTCTTAAATTGTCTCCGTATCACATTTTTACTTCACAATGTATGATCATCCATCACCAGCGTGTCCCTCTTCCTTTATGAATTTTATTTCTTTTGACAAGTAAATCCATTATTTGGGGGTTACACAAACTGTTGACTTGCTGAAAGTGTGGTCTTTGCATCATTGCTGTCATTATACTACAATATCAGCTCACGTTAACTCTCACGTGGGCGAGGTACTGGGTGTCCTATTCCACCTGTGCCACCACAGCTACTGCACAAAGGTCACTATCAGCCTCACATTTGGGTGTTGTCATCTGCATTTTGCAGAAGAGGAATCTGAGTCTCAAAGAGGTACGATAATTTTTCTAGAAACTCACAGCTGGTAAATGGCAATGCTGGATTCCCACTCAGGTTTGTCTGTGCTGAAACCTGTGTTTGTGACCATTGGGGAACTTGCATTCTTTGTCATCTTTTTCCAAAGTATTTTTTTCTTTTGTCTCTATGATATTTTTTCCCTGTGTTTATTTAGAATGTACACTGCTCTTGAGTTTAAAATATTTGTTTAATTCAATAATTCCCATTCATAAGTAAAGACTCCACTTGTCGGGTGCTGCAATACTCTGTGTCTTGATGGAAGTAATGTAAAAATTCATCAACCTAGGAACCAAAGTTTAATGAGCCTTCTGGAGGTAGGTCAGACCTCAATAAAAGAATTCAAAATGAAAAACCAAAAATTTAAAAATAACCAGAAGACAAAACAAATCAAAAGAATAGGACTATAAAATCAGGATCACAGGACTTTAGAGTGTCTACAAGGAAAGAGACTCATTGAAACATGGGTTCTTTGCTTTGATGCTTTTATCACATGACACTGTCACCGGCTGTCTGGGTGTGTTCTTGTCATCCAACCAGACCACAGCTCAAGGACAGAGCTTGGCACATTTGGTCCCTCGACACAAGCTTGGGGGTTGAGTGAAATCATTTTTCTGCTTTGATTCGTTTCTTTTGCATGGGTTAACCTGGTATGAGTCAAAAACCTCATCTTATTTACCAGCGGGCCCATGGCAGAGATATTTATTACACACCTGAAATTTGCAAGGCCATCTCTTCCCATATTGCTGAGTACTCACCTTAATCTTCCTTATCATCTCTTCCTTACCCCGTTAAGTGCCCACTTACCTAAAACACACTGGGTAATGATGTTTATTACCCAACAATGAAAATATTGTTATTTATGGTTACAATCAGGATGTCATCAAATATAAATGCTCACATTTGGCGAGGCTCTTTCAGCTGATTGTTTATGTAAATGGAAGCATTCATTCATCATCTCATCCATTTTGGGAAGAAACAATCAGCCAACCGTGTTGTTTCTCCCTGTAATATCTTTTAAATATTCAGTTCACCGGAAGCCAATCTGCAACAAAGAAAAAAAATTAAAGAATTTAAAGATAAATTTAAGCCTATAGCAAAACACAAAGTTGGCGTGCCTGTAACCATTGGCACAGGACAGGTGGCAGCTCAGCTGTTGTTCCTCTTCGCTGGGAAGCTTAGAATGGACATCCAATCAGGATGCACTTTGCCATAGAGATGCAACAACTCCATCCCAATTTCTTCTACTCAGTCTCAAGTGAAAGAGATTGTCATGCAGCAGATGTAACTACCCAGGCCTATAAATGTCCATCTTCATGATCTCAGGGCTGTCACATTTACATGCTAGGTCTTAGGAAACTTACCCATGAATGGAAAATTAGATGGGCTCTAAGTTATAACTCTAAAAATGTGTCCATAATGACCATCTCAATGGCTAAGTCCCATTATACCATTAAGAAGGGAGAAAAATGTTCTGGCCCTAACACTTGTGATGATTAATACTGAGGCTCTAAGTTTGTAATAAAAAGGAAAAAGGATCCCATTGTAGCATTCTCTAAGGGGTTATACGTGTTTTATCTGTAAAGGATCAGTTAGCAAATAGGTGTGACTTTGCCTACCATACTGTGTCTGTTGCAACTACTTAATTCTGCTCTTGTAGTGCAAAATCACCCACTAAGACTATGTCAACAAACAAGCATGTCTGTGTTCCAATAAAACTTTATTTGCAAAACAGGCACCTGGCCAGATTTGCTCTGTGGACCATAGTTTGCTGATCACTGGTCTAAAGCATCATTACCCAAAGTATGATCCAAGGACCTTGAGCTGAACAAGATATTCTTGGGGAAAATAATGATTCTCTAGGCAAAAATGTTGAGAAGCACTTCACATCTTGACACTCCTGGACGTTTATCATGCACATTAGCCCCTTAAATGGGTGGGAAAATCCTAATACAGAGAAACTGTTTAAGCCAGAATTTTCCCAAACTTGTTTGACCTTCCTAGGTATCTACCCCCTGTGCCTACCCAAAGGACTCTTTTCTTGAGGGACGCTTCTCTGAAGCATGTGTCTGTGAGCAGGCTGTGGGATGCAGAAAAAGGAAGAGTTTTTACCCCACTTTGCTAACCTTCACCTGGGTGATCCAGGATCTGGGGGGACAGGATTGGGATCTGGGGAGGCTAATAGATCCAGCAGGTAAGATCCATGATTACTTGGTTGGGAAACATTTTCTTAAAGGGCTGAAGACCAGCTGAGAAGCAGCCTCATGACCTCATGGAAGGATCCACTTAAGAAACCCTAGTCTTGGTCTTCAGTTTACCGTTCATTAGCTTCATGGTCTGGAAAGCTGCTTCAGCTTTCCAAACTTCATCAGCAAAATCACTTTCCTCAGCTGAAAAGAGAAGGCATTCACTGAGGAAATCCCCGAGGGTTTTGTTGTTTTGTTGCTTTTGCTCCAACTGTGAGATAACTTTTGCTCTCTTTTAGGAGAGCTAGAATGTAGAGACAAATTCACACGGTGAAGAATACGCAGACATAGGGACCAGCACTTCTTACCCACGGACTTGACTTCTTGACTTTCCATTCCATGAAAACAAAGTTGGCTGAACTTTGTTTCTGGATTCAGAACCACAAGGATCCAGGCCCCAGGAGGAAGGCAGCGTGTCCTGGTAAAGACCTCCTGACGGCCTTGCTTTCAGAAGCAGAAATCCTGGTCTGAACCCAATTCGGCATTTATTATCCATGGGATTGTGCACAAATTACCCACTCTTCCTCTCCTGATCTCAGTTCACCTGTGTCGCTCGAGATGGTGGTGTTTTCTAACCTGCTGTAATAAGCAAAGAGTGTTATCATTAATAACAGCAGTGCTACCATCTCTCTGCACAAAACATAAAATGCAAAACAAAATGACATTGTGAATAGTAAACGCTTCATACAGCTGGCAAAGCTGCTGAGGGAACAGCGATTGCTCTGTAGCCCTCCCGTGGTACAGACCAGCATTCTCCTCTGCAAAATGCGAATCTTTTAACACCCCTTTTACTCAGAGGCCTGTTGAGAGAATGACTTGTAATGTCTCAAGCACTGTTAAATGTGTTTGACATATTATTATACATAAAAGCAATGGTAATGATGTTATTAATGGGATATTCCTCATCTAAGAACAGGAAGACAGCCTCAATTTCTGCAGGAAAAGTATGCTAGAAATTGCAGGACAGTCTATCCCACGTGGGAATATGAAGAAATGGGCCTTGAATCCAAAAGTTTGCAAGGATTAAAAAAAAAGAAGCATGACTTTGCTTTCTTGAAAATGTATCCGATTGAATTTCCTTTCAAACAAGAACTGAAGGATTCCTTCATTTCGGTCAGAGCCTGGCTTCATAAATACCATCTCTGCACAGTATATTATGCACATCATTTATTCAGCAGATATCATAATATATTCAGGGCTGTTCTTAGGAAGAGCAATTTCAATATTAGATAAAAATAGTGAGATGGCGACAGTAACTGTGTTTGTCTGGTACACAGAGTAAATAGGATTGTTAGCGATTGCTCAAGGCTTCGGGAAAAGTTAGGGAAACAAAGATAACTGTGCCAGATTCTGAGCCAACCAGTTGCAGAGGTTCAAGGAAGCTTGATTACTTTCTGCCATCGTGTACTTCTAAGCAGTCCCGGTGATGAGTTCCTCCTTCCTTATATTTTCTCATAAGAATAGTTGAATGTTATCCTAATTAGAAATCTGCTCAGATTTGGAAACAGGCTGGTGTTGCCTTCGCTCCCCATCCTTTTATCCTACCCTCTCTCTCTCTTTCTCTCTCTCTCTCTCTCTCTCTCTCTTTCTCTCTCACACACACACACACACACACACACACACTCACAGTAATGTTCAATGTCACAAAGAGTCAGAGGTCTCGGCTGGGCTCCCATCACTAGCTGGCCATATGGACGTGGGGTTCTCAGCCTCTCTGAATGTGCATTTTTCAATCTGCATTGGCAGGGACTGG
Organism: Lagenorhynchus albirostris; assembly: GCF_949774975.1. NCBI lineage: Eukaryota > Metazoa > Chordata > Mammalia > Artiodactyla > Delphinidae > Lagenorhynchus > Lagenorhynchus albirostris. The sequence goes on from NC_083095.1 coordinate 7,366,035, forward strand.
ATGGGAGTCTCTCTGAGCCTCCTTGTTTATATCCTGTACGTTTCAGGGCTAACCTATATTGACCACTAATGATACCAAGTCCTGGTCATGTGCTGTCCATGCATTAACTCATTTAATCCTCATAGTACCCTGGGAGACAGGCAGCATTAACCTCTCCATGTGATGGATGAGGAAACTGAGGCACAGAGAATTTACTGAGTCGGCCCAAGGGCACATCAGGAGTTGGCCCAGCCAGAATTCCAACCTCAACCCCATGGTTCCAAAGCACAGAGCAGAGAGCACTGAACCACCTCTACGAGGCACAGATCTGCAGTGAATGAGCCTTGATCAGACCCTCCAAGGCTGCGGCTTGTGCATATTCACTAACGTCTGTATGAATTCACGTGCCCAGCACGTGAGAATCACAGAAGTGTCCTATTGTGTCATCAGGAGCCCTAAAGATTGTTGGAAAGAGTGGACCTGGGGAGACAGAGCTGTGAATTTGGGGAAGAAGTCAGCACAAGAAAGGAGGTTCCACTGATGCCAGGCAGAGGGGAGGTGGCCCGGGGTTGAAGGGGTCCCGAGGTTCCTAATGAAAGACAGGTTTGGAACAGGCCATGAAGGTATGGAACCGGAAAGAGG